>NW_021830898.1:0-3797 GCF_006345805.1 Octopus sinensis | reverse complement strand
GGTACAGTTGCATGCACGTTGATAAGATAAGTTTATGTAGAAGATAGATAGATAGATAGATTGATAGATAGATAGATAGATAGATAGATAGATATAGATAGATAGATAGATAGATAGATAGATAGATAGATAGATAGATAGATAGAAAAGAATGGCGGTGGAGATTATGAGTTAATAGCTACCGTAAACTCTCTCACACATACATATACACACACACGCACACAAATATATATACAGACACATGCAAATCACTACACCACGAATACAGATGCATACAGACACAAAACAGTGACTATAATATTTTACTTGGGCTTAACCAATTATACCATGCGGAATAGTCTTGCTTTTTTTTTCTCACATACAAGCAAATAGGAGTTGAGTTACCTTTCACACACACACCACACACACACTCACACACACAAACAGACACACAAACACTCACACACACACAAAAAGAAGCAAACATGCACAAAGATGTGTGAACGTACACAATTTTACACGCGAACAAACTGCCAAAATATGGCTGCCAGTGGATTCAATGCCGAGGAATGCGTAAACTGAAGTGAAACATATAACTGTGCATGCGTGTATGTGAATATATATACGCATGCGCGCGCGCGTGTGTGAGTAACTGTCTGTATGGGGAGGGGGTGTCCGTATGTATATCCATCTGTATGAATCCATAAAAAATTTACATCTGTAACTTATATACATATATATATATACCTACACACACACCACACATACATGTATGTATGTTTATATATATATTTTTATCCGTAAGATACTAAACTCGTCTTCATCTATTGGTGTATACATCCGTGCGTGTATAACTAAATGCAAATAATTGCATATGTATATTACATACACAAACATGGAAGTATATACATATGTGTGTGTGAGTGTATGTATGTCTATATATGTATGTATGTCTACACACACACAACCTTGCATGTGAGCTGTGAAACGACTTGTTTTATATTGTCTCTTCCATTAACAACTGCTTCTATGAATTGTCGACTACCCCACCGGCCTCACGTTTCAAACACACACACACACACACGCACAAACATGCACGTACGCACGCACAAACACATGCACACATGCACGTGCGCATGCAAACACGCACGCTCACACACGCACACGCACGCGCACAACTCACCTTATCTTTTACCTTTACCTTATTCCTCCCTTTCTCTCTTCTCTCCTTCTTACCTCTGTTGCTGTACCCCATCCGAATTTGCTAGTTGCTCCACAATATATGTATATGTATATATATACATATATATTGTTGTATTTAGGAATATATATATATATATATATATATATATATATATATTGTTGTATTTAGGAATATATATATATATATGTATATATGTATATATATATATATATATATATTATATAATATATATATGTATGTATGTATATATATGTATGTATATACCTGTATGTAGTTTTGTGTGTACGGGTGTGTGAGTGTGTGTGTGTGTGAGTGCATGCGTAAGTACTGTACGATTAGCCGAACGTTGGCACGCACGGATTTATCGTGCAAATTCTAAAGCAATGGAATTATTGGAAATGGAAAACGAAGAACGGCGAAACAGCGAAATTTAAGATTTCGTTGAAGGAATGGCGGGAGCCCGGCATTGAAGGAACCAACCAAGCACCATTCTGATTGGAAAATGATATAAACACATAGACACACACACACATACACACACACAAGCACACATGCTCTCGTACATATACACTCACAAACATACACTCCAACTTATACTCAAACACGCATGTAAACACACACACACATACACTCACACACATATCTCACACACATACGTACAAACACACATACACTCACGCATATACACTCACATGCACGTACACACGCATACACTCACACACACGCAAGTACACACACACACATATCCACTGAAACACAGAGGTAAACACTTATGAGAGCTACTAAGCGAGCCTCCACATTGTAATTCGACTTGCAAGAAATAGCAACCAAATGCCTATCAAATCATAAAAGAAGGTAATTAAAGCTGGACAATATAGTCTTAAATAACCTTGCGGCTGAAAGAAGCACGGTACGGTCAATTTTGGAACATCTTTGATTATAGGTGTGCTCAGTGAGAGCTGACCTGGGGCTAAACAGAAACATATGCTTATGCACATATAGTTATTGTCAGTTACATATATTCCCTCAGCGTGAACAGACACACATATACAAAGAGAGAAAGACAGACAGACAGACAGATATACAGATAGATAGATAGATAGATAGATAGATAGATAGATAGATAGATAGATAGATAGATAGATAGATAGATAGATAGATAGGTAGATAGATAGATAGAGAGAGAGAGAGAGAGAGAGAAAAAAGATAGATAGATAGATAGATAGATAGATAGATAGATAGATAGATAGATAGATAGATAGATATAGATAGATAGATAGATAGATAGAGATAGATAGATAGATAGATAGATAGATAGATAGATAGATAGATAGATAGATAGATAGATAGATAGATAGATAGATAGATAGATAGATAGATAGATAGATAGATAGATGTGTAGTACATGGGTGCAAAACCGGGTGGAATAAAAGAAGAGTTGGCTATATGAATTAACTGAGGCTGAAACACTCTATTCAAGATAAGTCCGAGTTTCATGTAGCTGACCATCAGACGGAAGTTAACATTCCGAATAATACTATGCTTTATAGATGGTCATAGAGAGCGCAGTGATAACTATTTGGTAACTCATCAATCAGCATTTAAAGCTGATGGGTCATGAAATATGACATTTCAAAATTAATGGAATTCATGACATAATACGATTGACCATCGACGAAAGACAATAAAAGGATTAAATACTTGTAAAGTTGAATAAAACAGAATTAATGAATTGAGTTGCGTTTGTACAAGATAATGGTTATAATATTTACAGCCAGGGAAAGGTTTCGGACGAATTTCAGAAGCATAAATGGAATGAATTATTAAGTAAAATTAAAACAGTGAAGAATGAGAGGTATACTTGCTATCTCAAAATGGCTAACCACTAAGGGTGGGTGTTACTGTAGCTTTTAGACCCAGGAGATCATCGTCTCCAGCTGGCTTTAGGCACACTTTCTGTGCCCTTATGGTATTTGCAAAGGGAGGTCACCCTTCCCTTGTCAAATGATGACAGGTCAAAACATAGAAACTGCAGTCCGTGCGTATCACTTAGGTTGACGAGGGAAGGGTGACCTCCCTTTGCAAAAAGTGTGCCTATAGCCAGCTGGAGGCGATGTTCTCCTGGGGCTACAAGCTACAGTAACACCCACCCTTAGTGGTTAGCCATATTGAGATGGCAAGTATACCTCACATTGTCGTGCAGTTACTGTTTATACCTCGTTTAGAGATTTATTAATGAAGAATGAGTATAACAGATAAATATGTTTGGTATTGAGAAAAGGGAACGAAAGAGAGAGTGTTAGAAAAAGAAAAGTTAAGGTAAGAGTAAAGCTAGTAAGAGAGGTGGGAGGAGCGGGGGAACCTTGATTAATACATCAGTTTGTATTTTGCGTGATAGGGCTGTCTGGTTAAAAAGGTTGCTTCTCGACCTTATAGTTCCGGGTTCAGTCCCACTGCGTTGTAGTTTGGACAAGTGTCTTCTACTATTGCCTCGGGTCGACTAAAGCTTTGTAAGTGGAATCGTAGACAGAAACTGAAAGAAGCCCATCATGTATGTTCGTGTGTCTGTTTGTCCCCACCACCGCTTGACGACCGGTGTTGGTTTGTGTATGCA
>NW_021830897.1:0-4000 GCF_006345805.1 Octopus sinensis | reverse complement strand
TTTTAGTCAGGGCAATTGTCAATCATGTCGTCATTTGCACCTGAATTCAAATATTGGCCGTTAGATACACATACGTCATCAGACAGTAATTTTTTATACGTATGGTTATTCTAGCATTTTCCTAATTACGAATATTGGTACTATCACTAAACTCAAAAGTTCTCATACCTAAATATGTAAACAGAAAAATTATTTTAAAAAAAAGGGGAGGGGGCATTAGAACACAGTCGTGTTTTCAATATATTTCTAAACGGAAAACTGTTATACATAAATGCATACATACATACACACATACATACAACGTGTGTGTGTGTGTGTGTGTGTGTGTGTGTGTGTGTATCTGTGTGAGAATAATCTTAGTTATGCAAATACTTTCAAATCCATGTATCATTTAAAATATATTTACTCATATACAGAAAATCCTGGGTTTGTTTCGGTTGCATTCTAAATTATGTTTGTTCATACAAACATACACACGTAGATACGACACATACATGTATTTAATTCATTGAATTATGTTATAGATTTATGCGTATGTAAGTATGTATATAAGCATGTTCATATGCTTGCACATATATATTATATATATATATTAATATATATATATATATATATATATATATATTATATATATTATATATTATATAGATATATCAGTATCAGTATATGTATACACGCACACACATATATACACACGCTAATCAGTATAGTATATGTATATATTTATATATGTGAGTAAATACATGTGTGCAAGGGTGAATACGCATGTGCATCATACAAGTACAGAAGATCGTTTGTAAAGACACAAAGAGCAGCTGCTGTCCGACACTTCTTTGTCCGTCTTTTTTTTATCAAATAAGAAAAAAAAATAGAAATACTACTACTACTAATAATAATAATAATATTAATACAACCCTGAGTCCTGATCAGACAATGGCTTGTTAAGGCTGAGGGGAAAGCCGGCTGCTTCTGTCCATAGCGAGGGGTGCAAGAAATAAGGTCGTTGTGACGCTCACACATACAGTACAGCCACACCCAAACCTTGGCGACCCCTCTACATATATACATGCGCGGGCGCGTGTGCGCGTGTGTATCTTTTATTTATTATTCCTTCATTTTTCTTAGTTTATAATTTTAACGTGTGTTCAAAGCTCATCTTCACTATAAGGCAACACGACATACAATACTTTCCCTTGCACATAGCGTATATGTATGCGTTTAAATATATATATACACAATATATATATATGTATATACACGCACATACACATACACACACACACACACATATATATATGCACACACACACACATATATATATATATATATATTATATATATATATATATATATGTGTGTGTGTGTGTGTGTGTGTGTGTTATACATGCACCACATACACCATACATGTACATATATAGATAAATGTATACATACAAACAGATGTGCGTAAATCTGTTTCTCCAGCATAGACAGACAGAGACAGACAGACAGACAGACACATAGATAGATAGAAAGATAGATAGATAGAAGATAGATAGATAGATAGATAGATAGATAGATAGATAGATAGATAGATAGATAGATAGATAGATAGATAGATAGATAGATGGATAGATAGACTTATTTCTGTTCTTTAATGGCAGATCAGCCTGGATTAGGTAAGTTTATCATCAAAGACAGTCAAGATGCGATTAGCCATCCTAGTGCAATATTTGTTTTAGACACACTATGTACACTTTCTTTTAAAATAGGGCCGGGTGTGATTTAATGGAGATCTGGCAGCTATTTACAGCAATTCGTGCGACCACGTAGAGCCTCTCTCATTGGCCCGTTATACTCCGCACATGCATTCATGAACATACATAGACACACAAATATTTTATATATAGATATATATAGATATATATGCGCAGACACATTTTATAGTGCGCTACACAATGTTTTTGGATGACTTGAGATGTCAGCTATAATATCTTTTATTATAAACATATAACAATGATCCGATACAATACAATACCTATGTAGTGTAATAACGATGTTTATTTTTCACAACGAGGCTAAAATTATATGTTTATTAAGTGATATTTCAAATTATCTAAAACTCATATACAGCAAGCCATTCATACAAACGTTCATACACACATAGGTATATGTCACAACCAGCATCAACTTTATCGGGACGGTCGCAGATGTAGCTACTTAGAAAACAATCGTCTGCTAGATCAGTGACGGCCTGGTGTAAACAATAACGGCAACAACAACAACAACAACAGCAGCAGCAGCAGCAACAGTAACATGGCCTTACTTTTCATTATATAGCCAGCCAAACATCCTAAAGTGAATGAATATAATTTGAAGAGCAAGGCATGTAGAATAAGCATGAATAGATTAAAACTGAAGGTTATCCGTATTTTCCGTGTCTGGTGGAATGAATGAGAAAATGTTTATGCCGTTTGTAGGTTCGGATCACTCATTTGGTGTCAAGTGAAATACGAACCTTCTTCATTATGTACAGAGGTTTATTGTTACAATGTAGAGGGTTTTATTTTATTTTTATTTTTAAATATTATTTGAAGCAAAGGTGAAACCTTATTAGAATTTACGAAAATAGAAAACCATTTGAACTTTATGTTTTTGTTTTGTGGCTTAGTCAGAGAAGGGAGTTCACCCATGGCCTATTTTATAGGGTCTCCGCGATGCATGGTGAGAAAGAGGGGGGGGGGTCCGCATCGCTTGTGTCACTGCATTTTGGAAGCAATGCACCAACCGAAGACCTTGCAACAGAGTAAACTCCGCTTAAGAACACTGATGAACGACGAATTAGATTTAACACAATGGCTCTCAATCTGACAAATTCCATCTTTCATTTCTCCCAACTTTCAGTAGAAACCAGCTGCCATCTTACACTCTTTACTGTGTGTATCAACTGTGCGCTTAACTGTCAACATTTCAGTCTACCTAGCTATGAGCAACTAGTACAGTATAATATACTACACCAGTGCTCCGCAATCAGTATGCCGCGGCATACTGGATCGTCACGAAACGACGCTAAGTGTGCCACAGAGTTACCTGAATATAATTTGTCCCCTATACTTTTAGCTATAGTTTTAGTTCCAGTGTGCCGCCGAATTTTGAAAATATAAGTGTACCGCAAATGAAAAAAGGGTTGTGGAGCACTGGACTACACAGTGTACTGTGTCTACTCCAAGCCATTTAACATCAATAATCCAGTTCACCGGGCTGTATATAAATACCACTGTGTGATATAGTCCACTAGCAGTTCAGCTGTAAATGTGTACCACATCGTAATATACTTCACAGTACCGTGTTCGTTACCAAGATATTTACCAGTTAACAGTATAACCAGCGAGATGTATGTCAGTTGTTGCATGTTAACTTCTGTGTCCATGGCTAAATCACTTAACCACCAATACTGTTAGTAGGTATCGCAGTGTAATATACCTTACTGTACTACGATCATAATAACAACATTAAACCACCAATAGTCCATCCAGATAACAGCATGAAGTTATCGTAAGATTTAATTCACTGTTCAATGTCATACTCTAGCATACTTAACTAGCAATAGTACAGTGCAACTAACTGCATATAGTTAGTTGTATGGTTGTAGTATAGTTCACTGTACTGAGTACAGGACCTATACATTTATGTGGCAAAAGTCCAGTCCACTTAAGAATATGCAGGTGCCAGAGTGTTGTATAGCTTGCCATTGTGTGCACAGTAAATGTGTCAGTGTTTTATTAATCACAGAGTTAAAATCTTCCTGTGGACTTGAAGCATTGATGGAAGCCTTAACAACGCCGCGACCTTAATTCTCTGTTCTATTCATCTCTTTCACTAATTCCAGAATAGACGGGAAAAGAAAGAAATAACGAAGCGATGTACTTTAGAAGGAAAAGGGGGGGAAAAAGAAAAAAAAGAAAGAATGAGAACCAATATTGTCCAGAGACGAAACGATAAGTCAGCAGCGTATTTAAAGT
>NW_021830896.1:0-3984 GCF_006345805.1 Octopus sinensis | reverse complement strand
GCGTAACAGGTCCTTAATTTATCGACCCCGAAAGGATGAAAGGCAATGTCGACCTCGGCGGAATTTGAACTCAGAACGTAACGGCAGACGAAATACGGCTACGCATTTCGTCCGACGTGCTAACGATTCTGCCAGCTCGCCGCCTTAAGTGTCTGGACATACCGACAATGTTTTTGCCAGTTTCGCTCGGGGAGTTTTCCTCTCGCGATTCCCCTCGATCTGGACGACCAAGTTCAGTTAATTTTGTGCTTCTGAAAATGTAGTTGAAGAAAATCCAAAACAAACCGTAAGAAAATTTGAAAAGCATTTCAATCCGAGTCGCATCTTGACCATAAAACATCTTTACGAACCACAAAAAGTATTTGAATTAGTCAGTGGATCTATCATTGTATGAATGTTTCTCAGTTTAATCAAATAGCAGGCTTGTTATTGAACATTTCTTGGGTAGAATCATCTCGAGTGAAGAAAGGTAAACTATAATCATATTCAGCAAAAACGAAAATGGTTAGCGTTCAATCAAATAGGTAAAAATCTATCTCCAAACCAAGACTCCACTCGAAAAATGTGATATCCTGTGTTTGGGCGGGATATGACGGGTGTCGTCTGCAACATAGAGTTAAACCAGCGCAAAACAGCTAATGTGGGGGAGTATTGTGATCAATTGAAAGTTTTACACAAATATTTACAGACAAAATCGCCCATGATTAGTCAATCGTAATGGGATGTTGCTCTTACACGATAATGCAAAGCCATATATCGACCACGTCATCCTGAAAAATGTTTTTCTTGTAAATAACTAAGTTTTGCCTCATCCATTTTATACTCTTGATGTTGCGCCATTTGACAATCATCTTTTCAGACCATTACAACGTTTTATAAAAAGAATACAGTTTATTAATCGTGAAGTTAAAACTTACATTGTATGTGTCAATAAAAACCAGAAGATATATACATATATATATATGTATATAAGTTCAGCAAAAATTTAGATTCGAATGAATATGGTACTTAATCCAGATGCACCAGAATTTTGTATTGTGTTATCCATAAAAAATTGTGGGGTGATTATAATCAAAATAAGCAACAAGAATCTTAAATTTGTTGTAATACTTACAACATTTAATAAAATGATGTTGTGCGAAACAATTGTACCAAATTACCGGAGTCATTCTTGTTGCTTATTTTGATTATATGTGTGTGTGTGTGTGTGTGTGTGTGTGTGTGCGCGTGTGTATAACAAAATCAAAAATAAAATACAAGAACAAAGACAACGGTCAGTTTGACATCACAGAGAACACATTACATTGACGCTCAGAGAAAGATTTAGATGTTAAAATATCAGCGGAAATAACGTTTAGAGCTTTGCTCTTCGTCGGAGAGAGGAAAAAATCGAGAGAGGAGGAAAAGGAAAAAGACGCAGGTACATGACTTTCATGTAGTTTGTATTTTTGCTTTCTTGTCACTGCACATAGTCTGTGGAGACAAAATGGTGATGATATGATGACGACCTAATTACTACTATTTCTAGCAAATGAGGCAACTACTGCTTGGAAGCGCCTTCTATTACTGTCATGTCGTGTGTTGCAAAATATTCACCCGATTTTCTCGTTCCATTTCAAGGGAATTTATTTTCTAATTTTATTTTGCAATCACAGTTCAATAATTAAAAGGATAAATATTCATTGATTGGTTATTGATTATATGACTCGGGGATTTTGTTCATTATTGATTTTTTTGATCAATTCACTATCATATCGACTGGTCAAATTTATCTGTAATTCCTTTAGACCATTTTATTGTCATTGCTGTTCTTGTTCTTGTTCTTGTTCTTGTTCTTGTTGCTGTTATTAATATTATTTTTGTTATTCTTGTAACTTATTTTGTTGTTGCTTTGTTATTGTTATTCCTGCTGCTGCTGTTGTTGTTGTTGCTGCTGCTGCTGCTCCTACTGCTGTTATTGTTTGTAGCTATAACTGTTTTTATTCTTGTCGTTGATGCTCTTGTAGTTTTTATTGTTGTTGTTGTTGTTGTTACTGCTATTGTTGTTGTTGTCGTTGTTGTTGGTTTGTAGTCACAGCTTAGCAATATTTTTTTCTACTCTAGGCTCAAAGCCCGACATTTTGGGGGAGTGGGGGCAGTCGATTAGATCGACCCCAGTACGCAACTGGTACTTCATTTATCGACCCCGAAAAGATGAAAGGCAAAGTCGACCTTAGCGGTATTTCGTCTGCATCTACGTTCTGATTTCAAATTCCGCCGAGGTCGACTTTGCCTTTTATCCTTTCGGGGTCGATTAAATAAGTACCAGATGCGTATTGGGGTCGATATAATCGTCTTAATCCGTTTGTCCTTGTTTGTCCTCTATGTGTTTAGCCCCTTGTGGGTAGTAAAGAAATAGGTATATCACCTGTCTTAACGTTCTGAGTTCAAATTCCGCCGCGGTCGACTTTGCCTTTCATCCTTTCGGGGTCAACAAATGAACTACCAGTGAAACTCTGGCGTCGACGTGATCGACAAGCCCCCTCCTCCAAAATTTCAGACCTTGTGCCTTTAGTAGGAAGGGCTATTAGAAAGTATATAAAGGCGGTCGGATGAAATGCTTAACATTTCTTCTGGTTTTACGTTCTGAGTTCAAATTCCGCTGAGATACACGTTGCATTTCATCCTTTCGGATCGATGACATATGTACCAGTTGAACACTGGGATTAATGTAATCGTCTAGACCCCTTCCCCAACAAAATTTAAGATTCTCTGCCTATTACTGAAAGGATTACGGGAAGGCTCATAAAGCAGCGAGATAGCAGAATCGGTATCCCACCGGACAAAAAGCTTGGCGGTTTTTCTTCTGGGTTTACACTCACGGTCCAAATTCTGTCAATAGTAGAAGGAATTATTCGGAGATACATACGTATCTCTAACAACATTATTTAACCTTTTGTTGACGTATTCTATAGAAATGCTCAACTTTTATTACAATAAATTTTGGAAATTTTGAAGAAATACCTTTATTAATCTGATGCTTGAAACATAAGTGAACAAGGAATTTTGACGCAAGATTTTAAATTAGGGAACTGTAACCCTTTAATATTGAAATTATTCTGTCAAACGTAATGGTTATTTATTCACATTGTTTTAAATTAATCATGCATTGGAGTAAAAAAATTTGCCAACATAACATGGCAGTCCTGATTTAGGACGAATGTTGCTGTAATTTTGCCCCAGGAGACATCGTCTCCAGCTGGCTATACCACACGATCTGTGTTCTTATATTTTCGAACAAGGGAATCTAGCACCCTCACTCAGCTCAAAACAATATCTGTGTATCGCGATTTCCGGGTTATTTCCCTTCAACGCGATACACAGATTTTATTTTGAGCTGAGTGGGGATGCTAGATTCCCTTGTTTGAAGATATAAGGACACAGATCGTGTCGTATAAGCAGCAGGAGACGGTGTCTCCTGGGACTAAATTACAGCAACATTCGTCCTAAACCAGGACTGCCATGTTATGTTGGCAAAAATCTTTACTCCAAAGTATTGTTGCTGAATATTTCTTGTGAGATTTAAAAATAATAATTTTCTAATCATGCATTATCTCATAGCTTTGAGATTTTGATTATGTGATTGTTCATTTTTAGAATGACATTGCAGGGCATATGTAAGAGGTCAGATCTGGTCGGGTTTAGCATTATTTTGACTGGATATGGCTAGTTTAAATTGTTAATGGGTTAAAATGAGAAACTTGTATCATATAAGCAGGGGTGGTCTTAGACGAGTTGATATTAAAAGAGTCAATACACCTACCCCATTTCTTATGATAGTCGGTGCAATTTCAATAAATGTGGCTGCTATTTCTAGAAGATCTGCTCATGTGGCTAATGTTTTTGCTGGAGTTAAAACAACATCACAATGCGTTTAGCCTTGTTTATAAAGTCTTAGACTTGAAGGTTTTTTCTAAATGTTCAAATTTTGTTGCATTTCGTTCA
>NW_021830895.1:0-3993 GCF_006345805.1 Octopus sinensis | reverse complement strand
GAATTTCATTCCGCAAAAATACTAGGTATTGAACCTGTATTTCCTCAAATGCAACCATCATTTCACGAGGTTAACAAATCTTCTAATTACACACACACACACACATACTATTTAAAGCCTTTTAGAACATACATGCGTTTCAGCAAAATGCTGAAATAATTACACAACAAATAGAAACATTATGCAGTCATGCACGGGACACTGATGAGGTGGAATGTATGATTGCATAAATTTTCTACTGATGTAATTATTTCGGTACTTTGATGATACGCATATATGACTTATATACCACATCTGTTTTCCGTTTATTATTTTTTTTCCTATTATTTGGCCCGTACTCCACACTCTAGCCTATCTCGAGTTTGGTGCTCTGAAGTGGATTGTGGAGCCCTCTACTGAACCAGATCTTGGGTGCCTGTTGTAGTTTCCCTTCACATACATACATACATACATACATACATACATACATACATACATACATACATACATACATACGTACATACATACATACATACAGACGCACGTACGAATAGATGTATGTATTCATGTATGGTTAAAGGAAAAAATTAGAGCGTTGTTGCATAAACCTTGAATAATCAGTTTAGCAGTGATAACTTAAATGACCTACACAAAAATTCTCAGTTTATTATAATTTGCCACTTAGTGTGAGAAAGAAATTAAAAAAAAATTGCGATAATTATCAATAACTCTGAGAAAAAAGGAGAAACAATTTTGGGAAATCAAGAATTAATTTCATAAAAACAAACTCTTATGCTTTGGGAAAAGCAAGGGACAATAACGAATTTGTTTTGCTATTAATGGATTTCCTTCGTAAAGACATTTCATACACTAATTTGCATGGCTACTCGAGAGATTTTTACATATTTATAAATAGTTACGGAGAGATTAAAATTCACTTGTCTTAAATATATTTAACATATAGTTATCATCACGATAAAATTACAATTATGGCACACGATAAAACTATGGCACATAGTTTTATCATGTGCTAGAAAATACGGCATACGATAAAACACAATATATTATACGTAGATACAAACTATGATATTGTATACATTATCGAAAGATCTAATATGTACACTATACATTCTTGTACATTTACAGCTATGACATATATACTTCGCACATACATTTCGTCTGTCTTCGCATTCTGAGGTCAAATTCCTCCGAGGTCCACTTTGCTTTTCATCCTTTAGGGGCCGATAAAAGACGTACTTGCTCCTTGCCCCCAAATTTCTGGCCTTGTGCCAAGATTTGAAATCATTATATACTGCACATAAATATTTTTTGCATACATGCAGTACAGCACAGCATATGTTACTCATAGATAAGACACACAATATGACATTTATCTTTTAAGTCTTGGTCGCCTGATATCTCTTTTTTTTCAACATCTGGTCTCACATGTCGTTTGGTCTTTTCATTTACTCACGTAATACAGCGTATCACTACACCCATGTCTCCTTCTTTCCCTTACTCTTCCAGTCAGCAGTAACGTTTGTCCTTTTTCTTCTCTCTTTCTCACTCCTCTCCATTCTCCATAGCAGTGATGATTCGTTATCGTTCTTTCCTCTTTTTTTATCTCTTTTCCAACTTCAGAACACACACACACACAAAACACACACACACACCACACACACACACACACACACACACACACACACACACACACACACCACACCGACCTTTTAATTTTGTGGTGTTAATAAAAGAGAAGCACCAGCAATGAGGATGTATGACAACAGAGATGAGACACCTATGACTCCCGAGTCAAAGAGTGAACGAGCTGGTAGAAATAGCAGCTAAATTCTTCCTTATTTCTTTCCCTATCATTTTAAATACAGAAATATAATCTTCAAAGAATTTTGTTTCTGATACAGAAAAAGACGGAATAGTAACAGTTGGAATAACTTTGATCATAGGTTTACTGGATCAGAGATGGCCTGGGGCTAAACAACTATAACAGTTAACAACATTAGATATTGTAATTATCAAGCTGAGACAGAAAATATCAACAGGCCAGGCAGCAGAACTCGAACTGCCGTATTACATGTTATACTGCAGAGTTCCCACCATTCCTCCCCGGTTTACATACAATGATTTGTTTCTGTTATTTTAACCCTACTATGATTTATTTCCACAAGATATTTCATCAGTCACCTGGGTTTAGCACGTTAAGTTTTAACACGAATGGCCTGCCTTGCTTCGGAAGAGAATTTACACCTTGAATCAAATTGTGAATTAATTGCCAAAATTGTATCTAATATTATTTACATAAAAATCCTAGCAATTAAATTTCTCCATAAATTTGCAACTTCAGCAGTGGTTGAGAGGTAAGAAGTTTGCTTCCCAACCACATGGTTCCGGGCTCAATCCCACGACGTGGCACCTTGGGCAAATCTTCTAAAATAGCCTCGGACCGACTAAAGCCTTGTGAGTGGATTTGGTGGTTGGAAACTGAAAGAAGCCCGTCGCGTATATATATATATATATATTATATATATACACGCACACACACACATATATATATATACATATATGTATGCATGCATTTATGTGTCTGTGTTTGTCCCCACTACTGTCGTTTGACAACCGACGCTGGTGTGTTTACGTCCCCGTAGTTTAGCGGTTCGGCAAAAAGAGACCGATAGAATAAGTACTAGGCTTACAAAGAATAAGTCCTGGGATTGATTTGTTCAACTAAAGGCAGTGCTCCAGCATGGTCACAGTCAAATGAATGAAACAAGTAAAGGTATATAAAAATTATGTTCGAGCTTACCTGGATCAAAGCCTGGTTGTATGTGTGATACTAGGGAAAGCGCACAACTCCATAATCCATGAAACCTTTAAACGGATGTTAAATCTGGAAGAATAAAAAATTTTTGATTTAAAGTTTGCAGAGCAAAAGATACTTAAATGAGTGGTTTATATATTCTTTTTTTGTTTTGACACCCTAACATCCTGGTCATCAGAGTGATACACAATCATAGCTAATAGTACCTCTTGCGGATATCAAGAGACAAGGAAAGTTGTCCTGAAGTATTTGTTTGTTTATAGGTTATTTAGAGGAGTGGGAGAACTCATGACTTTTGAAGGTCCTTGAGACTGGTATATTCGATGTTCAGTTTGAAAAACTGTATGTCAGCGTTTGTCCGGGATAAATGTGAGTAAAGAGAAAATTTAAGAGAGATAAAGTTCTGTTCTGAAGACGACGTTGACTTCGGTGTATGATGTATGAGACACGTAATAGTGACGAGAGGAGGAGAGCTAAATAGTGCCTTAGGACAGATATATTTTTAATTACTGTAAACTGTCTAATCCAGTGCATCTCGAAGTGGTGGTCCGCGGACTGGCGCCGGTCCGCGAGCCATCATTTGTCGGTATGCGGCGAGTTTCCAGAAAGAAACATTATAAAATGCTTATAAAATGCTTATGTAATATTGTATTAATTGTTTACAAAATAAATATACGATGAAAAAATTGTCATCTTTTATTATATTCATTATATATATTGTTTCCGGTATAAATTAATATTACTAAGAAATATTATCGGTCTCTGGCATATTGCATAAAAAAAAAAAAAACACTGCCGGTACACCACATCAGATAGTTTGAGAAGCACTGGTCTAATCAACTAGGACGAAATTTCAGTTTCGTAAAAGGACTGGCTGTTCTTGTGATGAAAGAGAAAAAGAGTATATAATTTCACCTCCGACACATCAGTCGTTCTCTCTCATTTTTTAAGTAGCCACACGTATTCACATTAGTGTATATCTTGCTATTTTTTCAAGAATTCCTTGCTCACCAAAATAAGAGTGCTATACATACATACATACATACATACATACATACATACATACATACATACATACATACATACATACCTACATACATACATTCTATATATATATATATATATATATATATATATTAAACAATTAAGGAACGGCCATAATAGGCCATTCACCCACT
>NW_021830894.1:0-3985 GCF_006345805.1 Octopus sinensis | reverse complement strand
AAACGAGCTACTTACCACACAGTACTCTGCGTGTATTATTCTTAAACAGGAATACTATAGAGTGACTTCGAAGTTCCAGTCAGTTAAGCCATCGTCGGCAGTCTGACAATGGTTTAGCTGGCAGAAAACTTCGAAGTCCCTTTCAATAACATCCTTGTTCAAGAATAATAAATTCATACGCTACAAAAGTATAGAGTAAACCCAACAGATTGATGTAAAATTATTTTTATTTTTCTTATGACAAAACACAAAACCAAATCTGTCGCCACAGGGAGAATGATATCTGAAATACAGCAGTAATTACAGATACTTGAACAGAAATGTATATTTTCATTACAAATATTCAACGTGTTCCAATATTTACACGAATATTTGATATATGCGAAAACCATTGGAAAATATTGTTTTAGTTTCTCTTTAGGGGAATTCCTCACCTCCCAATCACACATTCACACATATTCCTCGCGTGTGTATGTGTATGGGTCTATGTTTGTGTGTGTGTGTATTGGTTTGTATATTAAGATTGTGTGTGTGTGTGTGTGAGTGCGTAGATTTTGTTTTTATGTTCGTATGTGTGTAAGCGTGTGTTTGTGCGTATGTGTTTGTATATGTGTGTGAATGGTTTTGGTGAATGTTTGTATGTACATAACTACATATATCAAGCCGTCACGCATATATGTTTGCGTGTGTTTGTGTGTATGTGTGTGTTTGTGTGTGTGCATATATTTGTGTGTGTGCGTGTGCGTGTGTATATATGCATATATATATGTATATATATATATATATATATATATATTTATATATGTGTGTGTGTGTGTATATATATATATTGAGAGAGAGAGAGAGGGAGAGGGATACATACATACAAACATAAGGAAAGAAATATATAAAAGAGAGATGGAAAGAGAGAGAGGGGAGAGAGAGAAAGAAAGAATGAGTTAGGCAGACCTAAAGGTAGATAGATACATACATATATACATAAATAGATAAATAGATAGATACATACAATACATAAATAGATAAATAGATAGATACATACATACATACATAGATAGATAGATAGATAGATAGATAGATAGATAGATAGATAGATAGATAGATAGATAGATAGATAGATAGATAGATAGATAGATAGATAGATAGGTAGATAGATAAATAGATAGACAGATAAACTTACCTGCATATATATTTATACACATATCTGTGAGTCTGTGCGTTGAACCAGAGATTGTTTGTTTGCTTGCGTGTGTATATGTGTGTATTTCTGTTTTTGTCTGTTTTCATGTTTGATTTAATGGACATTTGACTTCTGTTTCAAGCAGTCACCAGTGAGACCATCTTAAACCCTCCCTTGTCGATTCATATATAGAAAAGCTTTGTTTAACTTGCTGCAAAAATCTTACAAATGGATAACAGAATTCCTATTTCTCATCTCACAATGGAAACGACACCTGTACAATTTGTATGTGTGTGTGTGTGTGTGTGTGTGTCTGTGTGTGTGTGTGTGTGTGTGTGTGTGGTGTTTTGCCCATAAAATATTTGATCGGCCATCTTGAATGACAGATGATACGTCTCTACACACGCAGGATTTGCAGATTGAACGTAAAACGAACAGATTTTGATACGACAAAAGTATTCAGTCCGACTTTGTGATGTTTTGGTGAGCACAGCGCTCTTGCGCTCTTTAATATTTCAATATTAATGGCTGAGAGAAAAAAAGGCAAAATGCTCATTAAAAATATTACATTTACTATAATCTGTCTTTTATTGTATTTTAATGTATATATTTTATTGCTCAATACTTTTAGATTCTTATTAAAATTGATAAATATTTACAGTTCATCAAACGATGTTACTCATTATACGCTTCGTATCCTTGCATATAGTTGATTACATTTATCTGGAACAAAGTGTTTGCGTCGAGTTTTTCATATTCCACCACGTCACAGCACACTCTCTCATTCTCTGTCTCTTTCTCATTCTCTCTCTCTCTCTCTATCTATCTATCTATCTATCATTTATCCACTCCATCAAATCTAATATGTGTATCCCTAAAACAACATACACACAAAATATTATTCGTATATATATATATATGTATATATATATATACGGATACACACAATCATAATCTATATACCTAACATACATGTTTCTTTGTGCTTAAATATAATTCATTTATAATATATATATAATATATATATATATATATATATATATATATATATATATATATTATATATAATATACAGACTATATATATTATATATACACATAGATAGATAGAAAGAGAGAGATCCACGAATATTGATCGCTTTCATGAAATATAGACATAAATGTACATAAATATTTCCAAAAAAATAACCAATGAGTTATTTCAGTAATTATAAAAGTTTATCACAGTTCATTTATATTCTAACGCGGTTTCAATAGCTGGTTGAAGTAGTTAATTCCTCTGTAATTATGGTTTCTAAGAATAGGTGTGTGGTTATGTAGCATGTGATTCCGCGTTCGCCCCAGCAGCGCAGTTGGATTTCGTAGGCTAAGCCCAACCGATACAGCACCCAACGCAAGCACACACATTTACATACACTGAACTGGTACTCCGTCAGTTGCGACGATGAGAGCTCTAGATGATCTGATCAACGGAACAGCCAACTCGTGAAATTTACTGCAAGTGGCTGAATGCACTGCAGACATGCGTGCCCTAAATGTTGTTTTCAGGGATATTCAGCGTGACACAGAGTGTGACAAGGTTGGCCCCTTTTTAAATAAGGTACAACTCATTTTTGTCAGCTGAGTGGAATGGAGCAATAAAGTAAAATAAAGTGCCTTGCTGAATGAAATAACGCGTCGCTGGGTATCGAACTCACGATGCGCACCCCGGCATCATGAGCCGAATACCCTAAATACTAAACCATGTGGCGTCACTACATACACCTATATTGTGTACACGTATTTCATTATACGTATGTGTATGAGTGATTGTGCATATGGTTGTTTGGCTTTTTGGTTTTTTTTATAAGGTGCGTGGCTTAGCTGTTAGGGTATTCATCTGAAAATCATAAGGTTGTGAGTTCGATTCCCGGTGCCACGTTGTGTCCTTCAGCAAGACACTTTATTTCACGTTACTCCAGTCCACTCAGCTGGTAACACTGAGATAGGATCTTTGACTTTTGACCGACAGATTTTAAAAAATATTTTTTCGTAACTAAACACTTACAAACTTCGGATTCTGGTAGAATGTGTCATATAAAACATCTTTTACTCTTAGCGTTTTTGAGAAAAGCTTATATTTAGGAAGTTATTTCACGTTAAAGTTGCCGTATTTCGGTAATTTCGGTAATTTCAACCAATCAATAACGTGTATTCAGCTGAATAAAATTACTGCTGTTGGATCACCGGGTATCTCTGAGTTTCCCAGCACCTTTTCCTTTTCCAAGTTATTTCGCACGCTTTCATTGAATGACATCGAAATCACGTGTAAACGGCTCCTTTCCCCCAGAAAAGGAAAGAATAAGCTGGTATTTCTGGCACGCCCTGCTATCACGTAACAGGTATTTCAAGTCATTTGTCGCTAGAAATAGCAGCCAAATCTTTTGAGGTGGGATACGTTGAATGCACACGAAAAAAAACCTACAGAAAAAAACTATTTCACACTGAGGTTACGGAAGGGTCTTTTATGAAATATTTACCGTATTTTTAAAGTGATATCTACTTTAGAATAATTTTTAAATATGAAAAAAAAAATTTTTGTAATGGTATTCACTTGAAAATAATTTAAAAGAAAACATTAAAATATTGTCTGTTTAAAGAAAACTAAAATATAAATACTTACTGTACAAGTAACTTACATTTTTTATATTACATTCACTTGAAGATATTTCTAAAGGATTAAAATATTGTGTTTAACAAAAGCGAAAATAGAAACATTTACTGTAAAAAAATCGTATTTTTTCGTTGTCAACTTACTGTCTAATAGAAA
>NW_021830893.1:0-3687 GCF_006345805.1 Octopus sinensis | reverse complement strand
AAATACGAAGACGGGTGTGTAAACAACAAACAGATATATTAGTTTAACGCTCGGTAAGTGAGAAAGTGTTTTATGTTTCGAGCCTACGCTCTTCGACAGAAAGGAACACAGAAATGAACAGGGAGAGAAAATAATAAAAAAAGGTTTAGTGGCTAGCGATCTATCATGGCGAAATATATATATAGTGTATAAATATATCTATTATCTATAATCTATCTATCTATCTATATCTATCTATCTATCTACTCTATCTATCTATCTATCTATCTATCTATCTAATCTATCTATCTATATCTATCTATCTATATAATATATATATATATATTACAGGCCAGCACTCACATGCACATATATACCACTCACACACATACACACAGATATATAGATATATATATATATATATATATATATATTATATATACATTTCACACGTGCGCATGCGCTCAGATGTTTAACTGTAGTTTTGTGAACCCAGCAAAACCGATGTCCGTTTTATTTTAAGCGTTATAATAAGAAATTGTGGATGTGGAGGGTTTCAAAATCCACGCTGAAATAAGGTATCAGCTAGGAATAGATGCCATAACTTACTGAATCCGACCCCTCCATCTAATTCGTCTTATTCCACTCCAGTCACACTAAATCACCTCTAGCTAAATAACTGTTGCTCCAACTCTGCTCCCTGTGTATTCCGATACTTCATCTGCTCCTTCATATAACGGTCTCGTTCATAATCAGTCATCAACGCTGCTTGCCGTGGGACCTCCTCCCTCCTAACCTCCATATTCTCACCTCTTTCCGTTTCCTTTTTACGTTGCATTCCACCATCGTGCCTCGTCTATTCCCCATTCTCCTGCACACCCATGTCCCTCCATTTCGACCTTACTAATTCCCAAAACTTATCTGGCTACCTTCTTTTATTCCATCAGCCACAAATCCAATGTGCTTGATCTTCTAATCCACAGTTCCTTTATCCTTTACATCATCCAACCTGCAGCAGTTTCTTATTTATTTATTGCCCACAAGGTGCTAAACACTGAGGGGACAAACAAGTTCAGACAAAAGGATTAAGTCGATTACATCGACCCCAGTGCGTAACTGGTACTTAATTTGTCAATCCTGAAAGGATGAAAGGCAAAGTCGACCTCGGCGGAATTTGAACTCAGAACGTAGCGTCAGACGAAATACCTATTTCATTACTACCCACAAGGGGCTAAGCACAGAGAGGACATACAAGGACAGACAAAGGGATTAAGCCGATCATATCGACCCCAGTGCGTAACTGGTATTTAATTTATCAACCCCGAAAGGATGAAAGGCAAAGTCGACCTCGGCGGAATTTGAACTCAGAATGTAACGGCAGACGAAATACGGCTACGCTTTTCGCCCGGTGTGCTAACGTTTCTGCAGCTCGTCGCCTCATATATATAAATACACACACACACACACACACACACACACCATATATATATATATATATATATATATATATATATATATATATATATATATATATATATATATAGTATCTCAAGTCATTTAGAATAATTCAGTTAGGGTAAGATGAATTTGAAATCTTACAGCTGTTTCTGGTATAATCCAAGTGGTTGGTCAGCGTATCCGTACACTGGGCATTCCGTCATCATAGACAAGGTATGAATATTTCAGACGGGGAAAATTTACAGCTTAGAGGGAATAAAATTCATAGTTTATAAGGAATAAAATAGAAGAACAAAGAGTAAAAGTATTTCGAAGAATATAGGCAAGAAAATAGTGTTCCCAATGTATCTTTTTCCAGAGGATATGGATGCTGGTCAGTACTTCCATGAAGCTACTGTGCCTTACTTTAGAGATTTGCTGGCTCAAAGCCGTCGTATAAACAAACAACCATTGAGTTATTCATACATACATACATACATACATACATACATACATACATATATACATACATATTACTTTGGAAAGAAGGTCCGATAGCATTTGGATAGGATCACTTTGAGAGTACTTTCTCAATACTTATAGTGAAATAAACATCAATTTTAACAATAGGACAAAATTTATCAAGTTTACTCTCAACCAAAGTAAGGCCATATAACCTCACTACCTCCTCCTGGTCCAATGGGAAAAAAATGGACGTTATGGAGGGGGTCTCTAATAAGCCAGCCTCTCAGTCCACAAAAAAACCTCTCGAATTTTTCTCTTCCTTTTAATAACTTAAACCCGTTTATTTTGTAAACTGTTGATCTAATCTTTTTCCTTGTGGATTATTTTATATCGTAATGGTTAAATTCGTATCAATTTTATCCTTCTACAATGAGTTTAGATCAGTCTCCTATCAGACTCTGCATTCTGTATGAATTCAAACGGAACACGTCAGCAATAGAAGCGACAAGAATTATTTGTTTTGTCTATAGAAATGAGGCTTTAAGAGTCAGGACATGCCAACGATATTTTGGAGAGTTTCACTGTGGATGTATTTCGTTCGTAGATTCCTCTCAATCTGACCGATCAAATTCTGTCAATGTTCAAGTCATAAAACATCTTCATGAACTAGGAAGTATCCTGAAACATTGTCAGTGGTTTCCTCTTAGTCTAATTGCTTCTCATCTTAATTCAAGAGTTGCCTTTGATGGTGATTGACGAGTAGACTTGCTACCAAACCTTTCCTGGGTAGAATCATCACAAATCATGAAAATAGAGCGTTCCATAATCATATCCAATGAGAATGATAATGGTTTTGTCCAAGCCAGGACTACACTTTAAAGATGTTATGCTCTTTGCTTCGTGGATTATTAAGTGTGTCGTCTACCATGATGTTTAAAGTCAAAAGGAAACATTTTTTTTTTTGCTAAGTATTACCGTCAATAGGAAGCATTTCACAAAAATTTACAGAAAAAAAGCATTCATCATTCGTTAATCGTAAAAAGGTGTTGCTTTTCCACGATAATCCTTTCTGCAATAGTCACAAAGCCTGAAATTTGAACGAGAGGACTAGTGGATTACATCAACCTCAGCGTTGCACTGGTACTCATTTTATCGACCTCGAAAGAATGAAAGGCAATGTGGATCCTGGCGGAATTTGAACTCAGAACGGTAAGACGGACGAAATGCCGCTAAGCATTTTGCTTGGCGTGCTAACGATTCTGCCAGGATCATTTATTGCCCAAGTTACACAGGAACAGATTATGTCTCTAACTATACAAGTCTTAGAACACGTTTCTTAATCTCCCGATCTTGCACCGTTTGATTATCCCCTTTTCAACCCATTGCAACATTATTTAGAGGGAGAACAGATTATCCATTTTGCTGTGGTTAAAAATTATATTGAGTGTTTCGTTGCTACGAAACTTGAAGTATTTCGTGTCCGTGAGATCAACAGTATACAAAATAAACGGGATTAAGTTATGAATAATGAGAGGAAATATTACTTTGATTAAATATATCAATGAAAACCAAAGACGCATTTGTTTCTTCCCCATCATGAAATGCGGGAGTATTTCCTTTACGATCTCATATCTATGTCTTTGCCCTGTGTTGATGTATGTGTTTCATTTGTGCGTGTTAGCGTATGCATGATTCAGTGTGGAACAGCAGCAAGGACCGTTTCTGTTATAGAAATATAATGTGAAAGACTGTGGCAGAAATTGGATATGTAGAGTGACAAGAGTGACATATAGAAACATGAAGTGA
>NW_021830892.1:2500-4029 GCF_006345805.1 Octopus sinensis | reverse complement strand
TGTTTTGGAAATGAAAATGATAGAATATGTACTTAGATATGTTTCGATTGGTCCAGGCCATGTCTAACTTAATAGCACCACCTGATAGGATTATCTAAATCCATTCAAGTAGTGAGTTCTTGCTGAGTGAGTTGTATCCAATTATGGGTGGCTTATCTGGTGTTCCTTGAAGAAATCTGTCCAGACTTCGTTTAAAGCTGATAGGGTCCTTTTCCTCTTTGATCTGTTTTGGGACAATGTTAAACAGGGCAGGGCCTGTTGAAGAAAAGAAATTATGCCGCAGTGTACCTATATGTTGTGATCCTGAATTGGGCAGGGGACGTATGGCTCGTGGTCCCAGCCTTGGATGAACCTTGAAACTAATGTTCAGGTTGTTTGGGCAATGCTGGCGGTATATTCTCCACATCGTACAAATGATGTACAGCTCGCGGCGGCGCTGGAGAGAGTAAAGTTTCAAGGATTTAAGGCGGTGCCAGTAATCGAGATCAGTCATGCCTTCAATTCGTTTCGTGAGTGCCCTCTAGGGTGATTCACTCCTCGAGATGTTTTGTTTTGTATGGGGAGATCGCAAGGGGCAGCACTATTCGAGGTGTGGCCGTACAAAGGAGGAGAACAGTGGAATGATGACACCTTGTTCTCTGGACCGGAAGGGTCTTAAGATCCAGGAGCTTATCCTACGAGCTACATCGACCATATTGATGTGGCACTCCAACTGAGATTGTTATCAACAATTACATCCAGGTCTTTGATATTATTAGATGCCGTGAGCAGTTCCCGTGAAGGAAGAGAGCATGGCTGTTTTAGTATAAACTTTCTTCCAAAATGCATCACCTCAAATTTTCCCTTGTTCAGTTGCATTTTGTTTTTATCTGCCCATTGACTCACAGCATATAGATCAGACTGGAGTTGAATTCGGTCGTATTCTCCATTGATGATTTGCTGGAGCTTAGTGTCATCAGCAAATATTTTCACTTTGCAGTGATTTATGACGCTGGAAAGGTCATTCATGTAAATTATAAAGAGGAGCAGGCCCAAGACAGTCCCCTGAGGGACACCACAGGTGACTTTTGCTGGGCTTGAGTGGACTCCATTGACCACAACTTCTTTACTAGACTTTAAAAAAGAATTACTGAGGCCGAATTTTTTCGACTACTCAAACCAGTGCTCCAGTTTGTCCGCAGTCCAAGGACTAAAGCAAGTACACCATAAAAGACACACACACACACACACACACTCATTTGAGACTGAGAATCAGCTGATATGAACATATACAACATAGTACTGAACCGGTATGATTTTTAAAGACCAAGCTTAGCACAAGTAACCGGCATACCGAATAGAATAATTATTCTATTCGCGGACCAAAAGGTGTTATTTCTGTATATTAATTAACTGGGTTTAGTAATTTTCTTCTTATCATTTCTAAATTTGCCGTTGCTATCTTTAGTGGAATGGGCATCATTTTTTTAAAAAAAACATGTCTGTGATAGAAATACCCCGTAAAATACGCTTCGTTTGTTTATAAACTT
>NW_021830891.1:0-2500 GCF_006345805.1 Octopus sinensis | reverse complement strand
CACACACACACATATATATATATATACATAGGCGAAAGGGGTCTTGTTTTATTAGGCCACTGCTCCATCACTCAAGTATTTGGTTTCAATGGCTGTTGTGAGTGACTGTGGCTTTGAACTGGTTGATCGCCCTCCAGATTCTCCTGATTTGGCCCCATCTGACTGTCAGCTGTTCTCCAATATGAAAAACACACATGGCCGAGAATCATTGTCGCACTGATGAGGGCGTCATATCTGCTGATGATGACTTTGACCAACCGGGTGAAATCTTTTTTCGCCAATGGGATCCAAGCACTCCAAAACCGATGGAAGAAGTGTGCAAACCGTAAAGGAAAGTATGTTAAAAAATAAACCACATTTGGTGTGATTCTCTCTTGATCAGCCTATGAACTTTCAGTCGTGAATTTATTTTAGTTAAATATCGAAATTTGGAGATCAGTTATGTAGGTGTTATGAAGTTGAGAGGCTAGAATTAATAGAGAAGGAAAAACAGACCCGATATTTCCAACATAAATCTCGACGTTTTTATGAACCAAATCAATAAAATCATATAGGTTAAGTAGAATATTCAGATCGTCACTATCATAATTTAAAATCTTATGAGAATTTATAAGAATCATAAAGAATTATGAAGGTCATAACTAGCGAGGATGAAGTAAATTTTATAAAGATGCCACATAAGGTTAAGCGCAAACTGAATGAAATTAAATTATACATGAAGTATTCCATAAACTGATTATTTACTAAAGATAAGAGAACAGTCGCGAACAAGAGTTTTCCCTTAGAAGGCATTCATCTGATTGTCAATTGTTACCTTATTTCCAGTAGCCGAGGAACTTGAAAATGCAGGACATTGGCTATTCATGTATTTTTCAGTGTTGTTCAAATGCATGTTGTCCTGAGTTATTTCTGTCGTCTGATTTTTGTTGAAATGATGTGAATTTCTGGTCATAAAATGTGTTTTACTCCTTTTTCTATAAGTCTAAGACCATTGGGGACAGTAGATAACGAAAGTCGAGTGTTATGAAGATAATAGTCCCATTCTTAAATAAATGCTAACTTTGTGAAGAATTTTTGATTTTCGAAATCGTCAACCTTTCTCAAGTGGGGCTGATTTTATAAGCGCCATTTCGTAATTAAGTACATTTTCTACATTCCGAGTAATATTTAATATTCCTGTACTTATATACACTATATAAATACGATATTGGCAGCGCTTAGTTATTTTTGTTCCAATTAAGCGTGTGTCTGTGTATGTTTGTGCATGTATCTTTGTGTGTCTGTCTGTGTGAATATGTTTATGTGAGTGTGAGTGTGTGTCTGTGTGTGTGTGAGTGAGTGTATGTGTGTGTGTGTGTGTGTGTGTGTGTGTGTGTGTGTGTATGTGTGTGTGTGTGTGTGGTGTGTGTGTGCTTGTGTACAAGCATGTATGCACACACCTTAGAGGTATATTTTACCAACCGAAGGGCGGCGAGCTGGCAGAATCGTTAGCACGCTGGCGAAGTTCCTACATGAGTGTATATATTTTATCATTTTAATCGATAAAAGTTATAAAGTGACTCAAGGCTCAAACGTCTCGTATCATGCAAGAAACGCTCGACCCTTAAGGCACTTCGTAACTTCTCCCGATTGAAATAATAGGTGTGTATATATATATATATACGTTCACCTTAATTCAGTTCGCCAATACTCTTTTACTGCCATTAGTCGAGCAAATCAACTCCAGGACTTATTCTTTGTAAGCCTAGTACTTATTGTATCGGTCACTTTTTGCCGAACCGCTAGATAACGGGGACGTAAATACACCGGTATCAGTTGTCAAGCGATGTTGGTAAGGGGGGGGGATAGACACACAAGCATATACACACTCACATACAAAAATATATATATATATATATATATATATATATATACGACGGGCTACTTTCAATTTCCGTCTACCAAATACACTCACAAGGCTTTGGTCGGCTCGAGGCTATAGTAGAAGACACTTGCCCAAGGTGTCACGCAGTGGGACTGAACCCGGAACCATGTGGTTGGTAAGGAAGCCACTTACCACACAGCCACGCCATACGTCAAGTATGAAATTTGAAGAAAGAAAATTGTTTGTTAATGTTTTATAAATACAAGGAGTAATTTTATTCATCAAAGTATGCACCCATATTGTCAATACACTTTTGCTATTTCAGCGGTAGCTTGTCCAGCCTGGCAATCTAGAGTCAATAAAATCTTGGAAGGCCTGCTTTACCGAATCATCGAAACTAAATTTTTTTCCTATCAAAAAGTTATCCAAATTCTGGAAAAAGTGGTTGTCAGTGTGAGCAAGATCAGGCGAGTATGGTGGATGATGGAAGACTTTAACTCCAAATCCTTTAGTTTCGCCAATGTCATTTTTGCGATGTGTGGTCTGGCGTTGTCTTGCAATAAAATGGGAGTGGATCTGTTGACTAATCTAGGCTGTTTTTTTAGTAGTTTCTACATCATTTGGTCCAGATGGCTG
>NW_021830890.1:2500-3986 GCF_006345805.1 Octopus sinensis | reverse complement strand
GGTGTGTGGTGTTGTGGTGAGTGGTTGTGGGGGTGGTTGTGGGAGTGGTGGTGGTGGGTGATTGGTGTTGGTGGTTGTGGTGGGTGGTTGTGGTCGTTGTGGCGGTGGTGGTGGTGATGGTGGTTTTATAAATGATTGTTGTGGCTGTGCCGAGAGATGGTGTACTACAATATTTCGCACTACGATTTGTAGGTGAGTGTTTGATGTTTGATTGAGGGCGGAAATGGTGGAGTTGACGAAATATTGTTTTGGCGGGGGAGGTGCGTCTGTATTGACAGAGGTGGTAGCGACGCAGGAGGCGGCGGCAGCAGCGATGAGGGTGATTGTGGTTGCGGTGGCGGTTGCGATGGAGCTTGTGATGGCGGCGGTTGCAGCGGTGACGTGAACGGTGGTCCGGGCGGCGGTGCGGGCGGAGTCGTGGGTGGTAGTGGCTGCGGTGCTGTCGATAGCGGGGTAGGACCTGTGTGCGTGTGATGAGGATGGTTTGTAGTATTTAGCGGAGTGGTACAATTTTCGATCATTATGAGTAGGGAGGGTTTCTGAGAAGTGGCGGCAGAAAAGGGATATGAACTGATAAAAAGTGGAGACGAGATGGTGGAGTGTGGGGGGAATGGTATTAGTGGCAGAGGTGTTGGTGGTGGGTGGCAAATAGTTTTAGTGCTATTAATTATATAACTGAGACAAAGGTGGCGAGTTTTCAGAATCGTTACAATGCTAACGCAAAATGCTCAGCGGCATTTCGCCCGTCTTTAAGTTCCGAGTTCAAATTCCACTGAGGTCGACTTTCCCTTTTCATTCTTCTGGGGTCGCTAAAATAAATACCAATTGAGCACTGGGGTTGATGTCATCAACTTAGCTCCACCTCTGAAATTGCTGCCCTTGTGTCAAAATTCGGGGCCAATAGTTACAATCGAGAGGTAGGTGGAGAACTGGCAGAATCGTTAGCATGCCGGACAAAATCCTTAGCGGTATTTGGTCCGTCTTTATGTTCTGAATTCAAGTTCTGCCGAGGTCGACTTTGCCTTTCATCCTTTTGGGGTCGCTAAAATAAGCACCAGTTGAGCACTGGGGTCGATCTAACCGACTTAAGCCCTCCTCCGAAACTGTTGGCATTGTGACAAAGTTTGCAACCAATAATTATAATTGAAAGAGATGTGGCTGCTATTTCTAACAGGTCGGGAGACCACTTGTAGGGCTACCAACTTCAACGGATCCAGTACTTTTGCTATTGTCAGTCATTGCTTAGTCCCAGGTCATTTCTGAACGAGCAGATCTATTGTGAAAGGCGTTCCAACCCTGGTCTTCTCGTCTTTTCGTATATGAAAAATCTACATTGACCAGTGGACTTTCCAGCAGCGAGTGAGTTGCGAGTGATTTAGCTGATATTTCTAGTAGGGACATGTGAGTGTACGTGCGTGCTCGTGTACAAATACATGTATGTATACATTTGTACGCAAGAATATATTCATGTGAGAATGAATATATT
>NW_021830888.1:0-2500 GCF_006345805.1 Octopus sinensis | reverse complement strand
ATGCGTTAAAATAAAGTGGCCCTCCGTCGGTTACGACGACGAGTGTTCGATCATGAGGCGAGCGCCCTCAGCCATAACAAACCTTCATATCTATAAAAACAGGACACACCAAAAACAGGTAATACAATTATCCCTCGACTATCGCGGATGTAACGTTCCAAAACCCCCCGCGATAGGTGAAAATCCGCGAAGTCGAAACATTACTGTACTGTATACTTATTTTAGTGGAGGCTCATGGCTTAGTGGTTAGAGCAGCGGACTCGCGGTCAAGGGATTGGGGGTTCGAATCTCAGACCGAGTGATGTGTGTGTTTATGAGCGAAATACCTAAGCGCCACGCGGCTCCGGCTGAAGGTAATGGCGAACCTCTGTTGACTCTGTCGCGAGGCTTCATTTAATTAAAATCCATTTAATTAATTTGGCATATATACATACACACACACACACACACACAGACACACACACACACACACACACACACACAACACACACACACACTCACACATATATATTGTGCAAGGGGATGAGCAAGCAGAATTGTTAGCTTGTCGGACAAAATGCTTAGCGGCATTTCATTCGGCTCTTTACACGTTGTGATCTCAAAGTCTGTCGATGTGAACTTATCCTTTCATCCTTTCGGAGCGGTCGATGAAATAAATTTCCACTCAAGTGCGATAGGATAATATTCAACCGGTAAATATGAAAGTCGCAGTTGTAATGCTGCAAATTTAAAGGACTGTTTAGTTAAAGTTGACTCTGAGCAGAACAACAATAGCAACAGCAACAACGACGACGACAAGAAGAACAGCAACAACGACGGCTACAAAATTAACGAGAAAAGATACACGGTATCAAGAGAAACACAATAACAAAACAAGATAAGGCAACGGCCATAAATACCGACGGCAAATATAAGAATGTAATTAAACAGTAATATCGATGATGATGATGATGACGACAACGACGATGACGACGACGACGATGATGATGATAATGATGATGATTGAGGAGGAGGATAATGATGGTGGTGATGATGATGATGATGATGATGGCTTTGATGATGATGATGGCGACAATGACGACGACGACGACGATGATGATGATGACGATCGTGGGGCTGAGTGGCGGTGTAGGGGTTGGAGTGATGGTGGTGATGATGATGATGATGATGCCGATGATGATGATTGAGGAGGAGGATAATGATGGTGGTGATGATGATGATGATGGTGGTAGTGGGACGATGATGATAGTGATGATGATGATGATGATAATAGGGCTGATGTTGGTGTCGGTGTTGGGGACAGTGATGATGATGATGATGGCGACAATGACGACGACGACTTTGATGATGATGATGATGATGATGATGGTGATGATGATGATGATGAGGAGGAGGAGGATAATGATAATGATGATGATGATGATTAGGATGATGATGATGATGATGATGATGATGATGATGATGATGATGATGATGATATTATGATGATGATGTGATGATGATGAGGAGGAGAGAATATGATGATGATGATGATGATGATGATTATAATGATGATGATCATGATGATCATGATCCTTTTGCTGCTGGTGTTGATTATGATGATAATGATGCCGAAAAATACGACGAAAACGACGATGTCGATGATAGCAATGATGGTTATGTTTACAACAACAACAACAACAACAATAACAATGATGACGACGACGATGACGATGATGATGATAATGATGATGAGTATTCTGATGAGGGTGGAACATGATACAAAATGGTAGAACCGTATAAAACTGCAAAACCAAAACAAAATAAAAACAACATAAAAAGGGTTTGCGTGCCAAAGATATTTCGCCAAGAAATTGAATAACCGAAAACTACGCCATTTCTTAATTTTGCCAAAAAGAAAGGAAACTACCACGTGACTTGCAATATTTTTCGCCAATTTCGCTTTTGATAATTCTACCTTTCATCTCAGATAAAATTGATGCCGACTGAAAAAGAAATTTTCCTCAATTGTCCAATTCTTGTCCCTTCTTTCCCACTTTATCTCTCAGTGTTTCTTCTTTGGCTCTCTTCTTCTCAATCTCTCCCTTAGTACTCCCTCATCCTCCCCCCTTTTTGCTGTAACTTTCTTCTCAGTCTCCCCATTTCTCTCTCACACCCTCTTTCTTTCTTTCATTCATTCTTTCTTTCTCAACATTTCACGTCACTGGCCATTTTACTCTCTCAAATACTCTCAACGACTTTCACTTTCGTTTTTCAAATTCTTTCATTCCATTCATTCATTCTTTCAAATATATCTCTGTCCTTGATGTTCATTTTCTTTTTTTCTTTTCATTTATTCGTTTATTCTTCCATTCTTTCATTCTTTTCTGTTCGTTTCTATTTTTTTTTCTTTTCTCTGGCTTTCTCCTTTCCGAAATCTCACATTGTAACTCATGCATCACCCCTTCTCGCCCCTCTCTTTCTTTAAAAACACTCTTTCCATACACCCACCCACCCACAC
>NW_021830886.1:0-3994 GCF_006345805.1 Octopus sinensis | reverse complement strand
ATTATATGCATCCTTCTCGAAATTTACCAACAGGATTTGGAAGAGGGCTTTTATAAGATTTCAGGTTTTACGTTTCCAATTCATCAGTCTGGTCAGGTTGTTTTGAGTTTGATTTGAGGTCATAGAATAATACTCGCTATTGCATTCTAGTAATGAATTCATTAGTCTTCAGTGATATTAAATTGGTTCTCTGATGCTGTCTACTCTTGCAAACATAGGTTTTACTCAATATTTATGCATTACAATTCTGAATAGAGTTGAGATACCAGCCTCCACAACAATTGAAACTTTTGTGGAAAAATAAAACAACACTCCTCTCCACTTATCCTCTACCTATAGAACCATCAGTAGCCTTATCTTTCCGCGCATTGTATCTCTTCCTCCAACCACTTAAAAACACTTCCACTCACTGTTTTGTTTTGCATATCTCTCTATATATAAACGGCAGTTTGTCTGTGTGTGTTTCTGTGTGTCTGTTAGGTTGTACCCTCACCCTGACCACGGCTTTCAACCGATTCTGATGAAACTTGACACACACATAGCCCAATGTCATAATTCAAAACAAACGCAGCGAAAATTTTGAAAAGTTCCCCCAGTTCTCAAAAAAATCGATAAATTCGACATGGGGTCGAGAATCAGAAACACAAACCACAGTCTGTCTAGGGGACGCAACTCGACCTTTTTAACTAAAAAAAAAATTTACCATAATTTTTTTTCCCATTTTTTGGCTATAACTCTCTAAAAATGCTTTATAGTTATTTCCCTTACAAACCCGAGCAATGCCGGGCGATACTGCTAGTAGCTTTATAAAAACAGTAGGTAATTCCCATTAGAAAAACGCAATACATGTGAGCTGTTTTTGAAATTGATTTCCCCTGATGAAGGAGGCGGTGTCTAAAAATAGATGTAGATATCTTTTTTATGACTGAACAACCAGATCCCTTAGAAACAGCTCTAGGATTATTAACTGGATTAGTAACACCCAAACTTTTTATCTTATAGACACTTATCCCTTTTTATGACTTCGTTTTATAATCTGTAAGTCAACCTATATTTGTGTTTATTTTTCAAAATATTTTTAATGTATATATCTATATATTTTTATATGTATATTTATATGTATATTCTTATATATCTATATATTTATAATATGTTTGATGTATTGAATATACTTTTGAGGAAATTCATCCATGTTAGGTCTAGGGCTGAATAAATATAAATGTATATGTGAATTTTATTTGCCTAAATTTGACTCTTACATATAGATACATGTATATATACATATATATGCATGTATGTGTATATATATATAATACAGTCTTTCACGATTACAGCCAATGATTCGATTCTAGTCAACGCACAAGACAGCCATTATGCTCCCCCCACCACAAAACACCACCACGTGCACTCTGTTGAGACTAGTAAGAAACAATTATGAACTTTTTTTATAATACTTAACTTTTAAAAATATTTTTGATAAGGTACGTTTTTTCAAGAAGAACCAAAACATGTAAAATCTCTAAGAAAATAAAAATGTATCTTATATACCAGCGTTTTCAAACTTCTTTTATATATATATATATGTATATATATATATATATATGTATGTGTGTATATGCATGCACACATACACAGATATATATTCATATATATGTATATGTATAAATGTGCATGTGTACGTGCATGTATGTGTGTGTGAGTGAGTGTGTGTGTGTGTGTGTGTGTGTGTGTGTGTGTGTGTGTTCGTGATTGCGCGCGTGTGTGTACATGTGTACATATGTAATCTCAGTGGTTTGAACGACTTCAAGAAAACCAGTCAATTTAATAATTGGAAAGGAAGGTTCCACTGGATCAAATTTCTAAGCATTGATATGTGTTTTTAGGCTAAATACAGGGGGAAAAAAATGTAAGAATAATTGAGACACAGCCAAATTCTGTACAAGAGTGCAAATCATAACGAAGAAATAAGCACTTTTAAAAAAAAAACAAAAAAAAAAAAAAATGATGGAATTTAAGTTCTTCGGTACGTTAATATATAGAAGTAACACAACTGGGTGTATAAAACATTGAAGTACTAATATTTTATATACCCAGCCATGAGTGTATAAAATATTACTTGTTTCAGTTATTAGAGTGTGGCCATGCTGGGGCACCGCCATGACAAATTTTAGTTGAATGAATCACTTCCGACGATGACAACAATGACGATGATGATGATGATAGTGATGAAAATCCTAAAGATTAATCTTTTTTCCATTCACCTACCTCAATATGAGCTCCCACACATATTCTTTTCTACTCCAGGCACAAGGCCCGAAAATTTTGGGGAGGGGACAATCGATTAGATAGACCCTAGTATGCAACTGGTACTTAATTTATTGACCCCGAAAGGACGAAAGGCAAAGTTGACCTTGGCAAAAATTAAACTCAGAATGTAAAAACAGACGAAATACCACAAAGCATTTCACCTGGTGTGCTAGCATTTCAGTGAGCTCGCTGCCTTTGATAATCTTTTCTACTCTAGGCACAAAGCCCAGAATTTATGGGGAGGGGACAATCGATTAGATGAACCCCAGTATGCAGCTGGTACTTAATTTATTGACCCCGAAAGGATGAAAGGCAAAGTTGACCTTAGCAGAAATTGAACTCAGAACATAAAGGCAGACGAAATATGGCAAAACATTTCACCCGCCTTGCTAACGATTCTTCCAGGTGACCGCCTTCAACAGAACATGACAACTGGATTGAAAAAAAAGACTTTGGATTGGAAAAAGTTGAAGGTTGTCTTGAAAATTCTGTGTTTAACTTGTAAAAGGGTTACTTACACAATATGGTAGATTATCATATTCTAACAAACACAGAAAGAAAATAAGAATTTTAAAAAAACAACAAGTGACAAATTGAAAATTCTAAGAATCCCAAAGTGACATTTGTTTCATTGCGATAACATTTTTGCTATGCAAGAGTCAAGCCCTAAAGAGAGCCCAGCTGTTTAGATGACCTACCTAGAATTAAGAATCTGAGAAAAGTCTCACAAAACAATAATTCTGAAGAAGTATTTGACAGTCAACCCAGTTTTGAAGGTTATCAAATAGTCATGTGTACGTAGCAGCAGCGATTGGGGAATTGCAGCCCCACCAGAACCCACCACCACAAACTCCACTGTGTCTACCAGCTCTGTCACCACTGCTACCTCCACTGCCACTACAGTTTCAAAAAGAACTACCTTCTCATTCACCCCTACAAGTTCTACGTCATTCACCACCTCTACAATTGCCACTACTGCTACAACCTGCACACATATATATTCATACATACACACATGTATACATATGTACAGACACTCACACACACACACACACACACACTTATATATTATATATATATAGGGAGAGTTTATGAAAAAAACAAAAGACAAAGACAGGTGGTGTACAAAACAAACAGACGTATTAGTATAACGCTCGGGAATAGAAAAAGTCTTTTACGTTTTGAGCCTACGCTCTTCTACAGAAAGGGACACAGAAAAAACAAAGAGAGAAACAAGGAGAGAAAAAAATGTGTGTAGTGGTTAACGATCTATCATGGCGACTGACATATATATATATATATATTATATATATATATATATTGATAGAAATGGTAAGACAACAAAAGAATGAAAGAGACCTCGATATTATGTAAATAGAGGAATTATCTGTAAATGTAATATGTGACAATTATTCGGTAGCCATGATAAAACTTGAGTTTCCACCCTGACATTCGAAACTCAGAGTTTTATCATGGCTACCGAATAATTGTCACATATTACATTTACAGGTATATATATATATAAATTGAAGTGTACAGTATTATATATCCATTATGGTCAATTGTGCCAATCAGTTTTGCATTAGGGATTCAATGGAGTGTTAGGTAACAGTTCGATTATATAACCCTGTGCTCATCAGAGGTAGTCATTATGGAATGAAAATATGGCGACTGCTCTGTATTGTTG
>NW_021830885.1:0-4028 GCF_006345805.1 Octopus sinensis | reverse complement strand
CGAGCTGGCAGAAACGTTAGCACGCCGGGCGAAATGCGTAGCCGTATTTCGTCTGCCCTTACGTTCTGAGTTCAAATTCCGCCGATAGGTCGACTATGCCTTCATCCTTTCGGGGTCGATAAATTAAGTGCCAGTTACGCACTGGGGTCGATGCAATCGACTTAATACCTATGTATGTCCTTGTCTGTCCCTTCTATGTTTAGCCCCTTGTGGGTAATAAAGAAATGGGTATGTTATATCATGCTTTCGCTAATCGTTTTAGGTACCTCTGTAGTCGCAGGTAGACATAGACACCCTCTAGGGTCTCCCACCCTTTACTCAGAGTGATAGTGAGTATCTGACATCAAGCAGGATAAAGAGCTGCACCAAAAGTCGGCTGTTACTCATTTAAAATTTAAAATAACCGGAAATGAAGTCAAGGACACGACGTATCACCCTATTCATGAATCCAACCCACCACCTTATGATCGGAACCCTAACACTCTAACCACTAAGCTACACACCTTCTCCCATATATACAGGAATAACTTAAAACTTTGTTTACATTATAGACGTAGATTCAGAGCTGTTGCACTCAAGATGCTATGTTTGTTGATACTATTGTTGTTGCTATTTATGTTGCTGTTGTTGTCGTTGTTGTGCTGCTGCAGTTGTTCCGCCACTATTGTTGATGTTGCTATCGTTGTCGTTGTTGCTACTGCTGTGGTCTTCTTCTTCTTCTTCTAATCAGGACTCACGCCATTAGCCACAAAGAAGAATCTCTAATTCGAGCCTACTCTAAGCTACTAAGAATGCGTGTGGCAACTTGAAGATCCACCCACCACACGCGATAGAATGGCGGTTGCACGATCGCGAAAGCTACGTTGTTATCCTCATCCCGTTAACTATGGCTTTTAACGGGTGGAGAGCTGAACCATCATGGGGTACAGAGGATTCGCAATCTAGACTAGGGTCTGAAAGTTTACCACACCATAGTGGGTTACACCATGGTTCCTCTGGTTTGTGGCAGAAGTAGGAAGAAATAGTGAGAGAAAGTTGTGGTGAAAGAGTACAGCGGGGTTCACCACACCCCACACTCCCGCCGGAGCCTCGTGGAGCTTAGGTGTTTTTGCTCAATAAACACTCACAATGCCCGGTCTGGGAATCTAAACCGCGTTCTTACGACCTAACCACTGAGCCATTGCACCGCCACACTGCTGTAGTTGTTGCTACTGTTGTTATAGTTGCTACTATTGTTGTTGTTGTTCTTGTTGCTGTTGCCGATGATTGTTGTTGCTGTTCTGCCCTACTCGAATAAACCTTTTAGCCTGAGACATTCCAACCATAACCATCATGACTTTTACATCAGACATCGTCTGTCTATCCAACGAGTTATTTTTAAAAGACTATACAATTAATTTCAGGAAGACTTGGATAATATTTCTCGTAGATCGAGAGACCATGTAGAGGCTTCCGTATATGTATGTAAGTTTGTGTGTGTATATGTGTGTGTGTGTGTGTGTGAGAGAGAGAGAGAGAGAGAAGAGAGAGAGAGAGAGAGAGGGAGAGAGAGAGCACGTGCGCGCGACCATGCGTGTGTGCTTGAGTACGTGTGTGGATATTTCGTGAGTGTATCTGTGTGTTTGTATGGATATGTGTTTGTGTATATGCGTTTCTCTATGCTTCCAAACACACCCGTTTGTGTGTGTGTGTGTGTGTGTGTGTGTGTGTGTCTGCTTGTATGTGAGTGTGTATGTTTTTATTAATGCATTTGTATCAGTATGCTGCATCAGTTAATATGTGTGTGTGTGTGTGTGTGTGTGTGTGTGGATCCACTAAGTCTAAGAACAAGGTTTCAACAAAGAGAGATAAATGGAATGAACCAACAAATATCACACACACACGCACGCACACACACACACACACACACACACACACACACACACACACACACATACACACACGCGCTAGTTGGCATTCAAATACATTTGCCATTCGAGCTTTAGTTTTGTTGTTTTCGCTTTGTGTCGAGATTTTTTGTTTGTTGTTTTTTTTTTTGGAGGTGGGGGTGGATTTCCTTTTTCACCAATAATTATCAAAGACTCATGCTTCACGGAGTAATTCTGCGGATTCTAACTCAGAACTATAATTTGAGTTACCACAAAGTGTTAACGAGATCCTCCAATCATCTCCCTGCCTATTGTCGGTACAAAAAAACAAACAGTAACCGATCGTCCTACTTCATTAGGTTGTATGATTACCAAAGAATTATGTGGGTTTAGCGGTGGGGATAAAACACCAAGTGGATACTGTTGCGGAATTCTGATACCTTTAAGGACTAGTCATCGTTGGTGCGGAGGAGAATGGTACCAATGACCGTTTTCAGGATCTCTGAGACTGAAAAGAGAGATCAAAGGGGTTTTCCCCTCAAATAGATCTGGCCTGCATACTTATAACAGAACGGACCCTACTAAGGGCACAGAAGGATAAGGTGGTTGTGCTGAATTGGTCAATGGATTAAGTGTGCCACTCCAAGAACAGCGGATGATCTCTATGGAGGTTAGTGGTGGTGGGTGTTTTCTTCAGAGATTTCGTAAACCAAATATCACTCATAAGCTTGTTTCCTCAAGATACCACGCAATGGGATCGAACCTAAAAACCTCGCAGCCACGAAACAAAAATTCTTAGCCATACAGCCATACCTGCAGTTATGTTGAATACATTGAGAGACATCGAACTAAATTGGATTGTAGGCGACAGAATCGATAGAGCGTCTGACAAAATGCTTTGCGGTAATTTGCGCTAAGGCGGCGATCTGGCAGAAACGTTAGCACGCCGGGTGAAATGCTTAGCGGTAATTCGTCTGCCGCTACGTTCTGAGTTCAAATTCCGCCGAGGTCGACTTTGCCTTTCATCCTTTCAGGGCCGATTAAATAAGTACCAGTTTCGCACTGGGGTCGATATAATCGACTTAATCCGTTTGTCCGTCCTTGTTTGTCCTCTCTGTATTTAGCCTCTTGTGGGTAGTAAAGAAATTGGTAATTAATTACGTATCTTTATGTTTTGAGTTCAAATTTTATCTATAAAATCCTCCCGAAATCGATAAACCTAGTGTAGTATTGGATTTGTATCTTTCTAATGAATTATGCGGCTGGCGATCCACATGTGGCCCTCAAATACGAGTATCTCCCGATATAATATTGGGTTTCTGTAGTACTTTCCTTAAAACATCTTTAATATCTTTACTGTCCTGACTCTGAAGTACTAACTGCAAACATGAAGATTCAGTAAAAGTTTTCAATGAACAAAAGTTTATCAGTCTACTACGTTAATTAGTTAAACTATGTAGTGGTGTATTTTCCTATTTATAAATAAAATTTTTTTAAATATTTTGATACTGATTGACTATAGATAAACGGAGGCTTCTCAAAGTCATAGCACGGTTTCTCTCTCACGGTGCATGGTGCTGATGAGAACGAAGAAGATAAAAATGCATTTACCGTTTCCGCCAGAAGGCGCTTTGAAATTAGCGTTGGTGTATTTTAAAGATTATTTCATAAACTGAGGATTCTACTTACTAACAAACAGCAGCGAATATGGCCTTTGCATAGGTCAAATATGCCCCAAACATATTTGAACTAATCAAAACGTTTATTTATTCGCATCACTGCGTTTGCATGCCTACTACAATAATTAAAAAATACATTTTTACGGCCCTTTAACGTTAAAATTTTTTATTGTATTTGGTATCTTCTTATCAAATAACTTGGACACCCTGGTCTACACCAACCCTTCGTAATTTGTTCTTCACCAATAACAGAAATCATTATTTTAAATTAAATAATTTTGATTTAATTTTGTACGCTGAATAATCTGCAGGGAAAGTCAGAGATGGCACAATGCCAGATTAAAGGCTTAAGAATAACTAGCACCAAATTAAATCCTTACTAATACCCAGTTTCGTCCCTTTGGATTCTCAGTTGAAATTCAGACCGAACTGACTTTTTCAGCTCTCGGGTGTAGATAAAATAATAACCAGGCTAAACTTC
>NW_021830884.1:0-4012 GCF_006345805.1 Octopus sinensis | reverse complement strand
TGATGATTATGATGATGACAATGATGATGATGATGACGATAATGACGACAGTGGCGTTGATAATGATGATGTACAAGAAGGCCTAGAAAAAATGTCCATATTTTTTTTGTATACAGATAGCTTAAGGATCATTTTGTGTATGAGAGAACCGAGCTGATGTGGTTGTTGAGAGAAGCGGAGAGGATCGTAGCTCGTAAATATTCGCGGTTGTCACTGGCCCAGGTCTATGTCACATCTCTAACTTATAACTACACACCATGAACGATGGATATTTCATTCACCTCCTGCGCAGAGATCAAATTATTTCAAGAAAGTTACTTGGACAGTTAATTTCCTGATGTCAATGAGATAAATCACCCGCTAATGGATGTACCTGACAAGAGAAAAACTCAGGCAATCGATTCTGCTTTTTGAATACTGATATTTGATAAATATGTTCTCACTTACCTACAAGTGTTTACAGAAACTCACTCAGGCACACGCACACACAAACACTTAAACACACACTCATACACACACAAACGCAAACACATACACATACACACGTACACATATATACATATGGACACGTATGTATGCACATATGTATGTGTGTGTATATATTATATTATATTGTATTATATTACGTATACTTTTATCCCTTTATGCGCTTCAGCCGAAAAGCTGTGGCCATGCTTGAATACCGCCAGTGTAATCACCTTTTCAATGGCCATTCTTAAGCGATTGGCTTTTGGTGAATGTGGGGGTTCGATACTGCTACCCTCTTTTGAGTTTCCTGCTGTGATGTAGGTGCATCTGGAAACGTTGGACTGCAGGAGGTCAAGTTGTTTTTTTTCAAAACTTCTACTTTACTTCATGTAGATCCCTCAGATATTTTGGCAAGGTACCAAATAACTATGGGATCTTGAATGCCAATCTGCTGCGGTACTTGGCCCTAATTCTGGATGGGATAGCTAGGATATTTCGAACTGTGTAGTGACGTCCAGTACTTGGACTGATATAGCTCTCAATGCCAAACACAGAAAACATACCTCTTTCTTTACTACCGAAAAAGGGCTAAACACAAAGAAGACAAACAAGGACTGACAAACAGATTAAGTCGATTATATCGACCACAGTGCGTAATTGGTACTTATTTAATCGACCCCGAAAGGATGACAGGCAAGGTCGACCTCGACGGAATTTGAACTCAGAAGGTAACGGCACACGAATTACTATTTCTTTATTACCCACAAGGGGCTAAACACAGAGGGGACAAATAAGGACAGATAAAGGGATTAAGTCAATTACATCGACCTCAGTGGGTAACTGGTACTTAATTTATCGAACCCCGAAAGGATGAAGGGTAAACTCAACCTCGACGGAATTTGAACTCAGTGCGCAAAGACAGACGAAATACCGCTAAGCATTTCGCCCGGCGTGCTAACGTTTCTACCATCTCGCCGCCTTTCTTCTTGCCATATTGCACCACCGAGCAAGGACTCGTTCGTTATGCTGTCAGTGCGTTAATGCAGTCTGTTGCTAATTACATAAAATTTTGAGTAAGCATCCCAATGGTGGCGTGCTAAACACTACAAACAGCAATATGATTTAAAATTAACAAGCGTATTTATTTATTTATTCATTTATTTATTCTCCTAGTGTTGAATTCTGAGCGAAAATTGTGGATTAGTTATTAACAGGAGCTTTAATCAAATTGAAAGTGACTTCAAAAAGGAATGGTTTATTATATCTGACAACTCATCCAGACAGGATACGATCAATTAATTTATACATTTCATGAGAAGAAATCAATCAATATATTTATATGGATATCTATCTTTCTGTCTGTCTGTACGTCAGTCTATGTATTCATTCTGCATCCATCATTTTTGCATTGCGCTTATATATACATACATATGTGTGTGTGTATACATATATATATATATACACATGGATAGCTATATATATATATATATATATATATATATATGTGTGTGTGTGTGTGTGTGTGTGTGTGTGTGTGTGTGTTTATACGTATTCATATATATATAGATATATACATATATACACAGAAAATTATATCACGTTATAACGTGATAGACACACACACACACACACACACACACACACAACATATATATTGGTGCAAGCGTGGTTTTGGTTAGAATCTTGCTTCCAAACTACATAGTTCCAGTTTCGGATCCACTCTCTTGCACCTTGAGTGTCTTGTAGTATAGATTCAGGCTGACAGAAGCATTGTCTGTAGAATTGGTGAACGGAAACTGAAAGAAGCCCGTCCTTTATATCTGTCAATATGCGTGACTTTTTGTGTATGTATGTACCCCATTACCGCATAACAATTAGTGTCGGTTTGTTTATGTACCCATAACTTAACTGTCCGGCAAAAGAAATCGATAGAATAAGTACAAGGCTTTACAAAAACAATTATTACAATAATTACTCGGATCGATTCGTTCGACTAAAATTATACAAGCCGGGTCCTCCAGCTTGGCCGCAATCTGATGACTGAAGAGTGGCTGTGCGTTTAGAAGATTAAGTGGGACTGAACCTGGAACCACATGTTTCCGGGTTCAGTCCCACTGCGAGGCATCTTGAGAAAGTGTCTTCTACTATAGCCTCGGGCCGACCAAAGCCTTGTTAGAGGGTTTGGGAGACAAAAACTGATAGAAACCCGCCAAAAGAACAAAAGACGAAAACAGGTGTATAAACAACAAATAGGTGTATTAGTTTAACGCTCGGGAAGGTGAGAAAGTCTTTAACGTTTGGAGCCTACTCCCTTCAACAGAAAAGAACACGAGAAAATAAACAGAGGGAATAAAAAAAGAAAGCTTTAGGAGCTAGCGGTCTGTGTGAGTGTGTATGTGTGTGTATGTGTGTGTGTATATGTTTGTGTATGTATGTCACATAGAATAAGTACTGGGGTCGATCTGTTCGACTAATGGTGATGCTCCAGCATGGCCACAGTCAAATGACTGAAACAAGTGAATGAATAAAGAATACACACACACAACACACAATCACACACATATATATGAGGACACACATTATTTCCCTCTCAGGCAAAACACTTCCTATTCAAATATGGTTGTGTGTTTGTCCGTATATTGGGAGGAAAACACAGGGATACCACGAGTTAAATCTAGATTCATGTAATCGAAACATTTCTTCACTAACAGTGCTCTTTAAATTCAATCAGAAATAGAAAATTGTTAAACACTTAAATGGATGAATCTCTAAGACACCCTTTAACTCATACGTTTATATTTACTTCCAAATGTGCGCAGTCTAAGGGGCGCCTTGATGATATTACGTGAGGCCGTATGTTTGAAACCTTCGCTAAAGTGCACATCAACCGATTAATGGTAAACCCCGCAATTTCTCTAATTCTCATATCCTCGATGTTCTCTGGCTGCGATTCTAGAGAGCCGAGTGGCTGTTTATGCCATGCTCGCAACTGCATGTGCATAATGGCATAGCTAGAAAGTGTGCCGCCTGCAACAGCCGTTGACTTAGCTGCAACACGTCCCTGTACCGCTCTATACAGCAGATCAAAAACTGCAGCCACCAGTATTTTCTCACGAGGGTCGCTAATGTATACACACCAGAAGCATATAACAAATGCACAGTACACACGCCCATGTTACACCCACTAGTAAATAACTGACAGTCACCTTACGACAAAACCCCTGTCCATGCTGAAATTTCGGAGACTTTATTCTTCAAACAGTGTTAAAAAATAGCAGTTTTTTAAAACTTCACCATATGTCACACCCCGTCATATGCCATTAAATACAAGTTGCCAGGAAGAACGGTCGGGACGGAGCCGGCAAATTTATTTACGAACAAGCTTGCTTTCTTTCAGTTTCGTCTCGTTCGTTTCCATAATCTAATCTGATATTCTAGCCAATCTTGTTGATGTTAATGAACGCTAAGAGATATATTATTTCATAATATCTTACAGATATTGATCGAATGAACGTCTCACTTATCATCCGGGTCATATTGACAA
>NW_021830883.1:0-4025 GCF_006345805.1 Octopus sinensis | reverse complement strand
CGGTGAGAGCCCCATATTTTGTTTATACGATAGTTAGAGAAGTTGAGTGAAGGCGCGTGGCTCAGTGGTCGTGCTCATAATCAGGAGGTAGTGTGTTCGATCCCCAGACCGAACTGTGTGTTGTGTTCTTGAGCAAGACGCTTTATTTCCCATTGCTCAAGTTCACTTCGTTGTAGAAATAAGTTGCGACGTCACTGGTGCCTAACTATATCGGCCTTTGCCTTTCTCTTGGATAACATCGGTGGCGTGGAGAGGGGAGGCTGATATGTATGGGCGACCGCTGGTCTTCCATGAAACAATCTTTCCCAGACTTGTGCCTCGGAGGGGAACTTTCTTGGTGCAATCCCATAAGTCATTCATGACCAAAAGGGATCTTTATCCTTTTAGAAGATGGCAGGAAAAAGAGTAGAGGAACGAGAGTAGAAATTTAAGAATCGAATAAAAGACGAGGATGGAGAGGGTGTGAGGATATGTTGATTTCATATATTGGCACAAGACCAGTAACTTCGGGGGAAGGGTAAAAATTAATCACATCGACCCCCTAGTTCTCAACTGGGACTTTTTTTATCGACCCTGAAAGGATGAAAGGCAAAGTCGACATCGTCGAAATTAGAAAAATGGACGTAAAGACGGACGAAATGCCGCTATATATTCTAAACATTAAGTCCGGTACTAAATGTCAATGCTAATTGTCAGCACGTCGCCTTTCGAGTGGGAATATATCAAGAGTCTGACAGACACAGTGGAGGACAGACAGAAAAAGAGAGATAGAGAGAAAGAGAAAGAGGGATAGAAAGATAGGAGTGAGAAGCAGAGAAAAAAGAAGATAAGAATGATTATCTGTATCAGAGGTTCGCATCCATTTTGAACCTGTGAACCCTTTGACTGCTATTTAGTTCTGGTGGACCCCAGTAGCCATTTGTTATTTAAAAACTAATTCAAAATTCCTATTTTGTTTTTCACACATAGGTTGAATTATATAAAACTTTAGAGAAAGTAACCAAAGAGAAAATGAGAGAAAGAGAGAGAGAGACAGAAAGAAAACGGTGAGAAAGAAAGAGAGATAGATAGAAAACGGTGAAGGGGAGAAAAGGGGAATTAGAGAAAAAGATGAGAGAGAAAACTATGGGAAAGAAAACAGTATAGAGTAGAGTCGCAGCAAAAGGATTAAGATAAACTTACTTGGAAATGGATGTGTGTGTGTAAGAAGGTTCACACAGCTTATATGATTATATCATTAATTATGGAAATATTAATTAACTTGACATAACTTTAGTAACCATGGAATTGTTGAAACAATTGTAAACAATGAAGTAAAATAATATTACATACTCCAATCTTCAATGTTTATTATTTGTACCCTACAGTGGAAAAGAAATTTGTGATTTTTCTGTTCAAAACTGTTGCTTAAGAAGATTTTCCCCATCCAATTTTTAGATAGTCGCTATCCGTAGAAGTACTTCGTAATTGAATTATATTATCCCAACTGACCTGATGTGCGCGCGCGTGTGTGTGTGTGTTGTGTGTGTGTGTGTGTGTGTGTGTGTGTGTGTGTGTGTACGTGTATGTATGTATAAGCCTGGTCTTTCTTTCTTGATTCGGCCGTCGTCCGTGCAACATCTATATTCCTCCCTGTACCTGTGAAATCTTGTATCCCTGCCGCAAGGCTTCATTTCCACACACGCCAGCTTAATTTAATTCGTCTTTAGTCGAAAGACACCTGTTGTCATGTCCTGTTATTAGTTTTTGTGTAACATTCTCCGTTTTTTTTTTGTGCTTGTTTTCATATATATTCGTTGCTTTCTTGCAAGGAATCTAATGTTCTTAGCTTAGCTTTTCCGTGGGGCTGGCCATATTGGAGCAACTCGAGTATAATCAGCCGAAATTGCAAAGATAATCTGGAACTCGACTGAAGAAAGAAAACTCCGAATGACCCGTCATTGTTTTCTTTGTATCGTCTATCTGGATGTTTTCTTGTCCCTTTTTTGTATCATCTATCTGGATGTTTTGCGTTCTTGTCCCATTTTGTACTTTTTATATGTATGTTTATAGTTCACAAATGAGATCCAGAAATTCTCCGTATAGAAGACAGTAGTGCTCAAAAGATTCTTAGACTCCGATGTCTTTACAAGGGATTATTCCACAATGTAAAGAAAGGCTATAAGAGGGATCAAGGCCGCATATTGTGATGAACTAAATCTACCAACATTGTTAGGATCGCCGAACCCCTAGAAACAGCTGTTGGACTTATAACACCTCTCTTCCACCCCTTTAATTTTCTGTCATTTGAACTCTAAGTTGGATCTATTAATATAAATATCTATATATTTATACTCAAAAAATCATCTCAAAGTCTCCACCTTTTGCTTCCTCTCATTTTGCATGTATACATATATACATATTTTGTATTTCATACACTAATATATTTAATACATTTAATATATTTGAGGTATCTAACTTGTTTATCCGCATAATTGCCTCTATGCCCACTCAACTTAATCTCTCTTATAGCCTTTCCATACTTGTTTATTGTATACATATAAAATATATATTGTTTCAGAAATTCTAGGTTCCTCACTGGTAAAACCTGAGTGTATTTCTAAGATTAATGTATGATACATATAAGTCAGTAAGCTGGCAGAATCATTAGCACGCCGGACAAAATGCATAGCGGCATTTCTAAGTTCAAATTCTGCCAAGGTCAGCTTTGCCTTTCATCTTTCCTGGGTCGATTGTATAAGAACCAATTGAACTTTGAGGTTGGTGTAATTGACCTAACACCTTCTATGAAATTCTGTGTGTTTCGCCAAAATTTGAAACCAATGTATAATAGATGCAAAGGCGGCGAGTAAGCAGAATTGTTTGCTCATAGGACAGAATACTTAACAGCATTTCGTCAGTCTTGACGTTCTGAGTTCCAGTTTTGCCGAGGTTGATTTTATCTGTCATCTTTTCGGGGTCGATAAAATAAGTGACATTTGAGTAGTGGGGTCGATATAATCGACTTCCTCGCCTCTCAAAATTGCTAGCCTTGTGCCAAAATAAGAAAAGAATAGGATCAAATCTGTTTGGCTGCTACTTTTCAATTTCTTCAATTTTGTTCCAATTGATTTCAAATTTAGTGTATTCATGTAGTTTTGTATGCTAATTATTGGCATGAAATGCATTTTCGCTATATATCAATAAATAAACAGTTAATAGCTTTAAACATTTTTTCCAATCAAAAGCCACAGACATATAGGTTCCTGTTTCCATAATAACAAGCCAAGCATTGGAACTCTTGTTTACGAAAAACCACATGTGCTTACAAACCGATATTTTACACAGTGTTTTCCTGTTTGTACACATCTGTTGATGTTTTTGAATATTTTAAGTTGCATTTTCGGCACCCACCTCTTGAATGCTTAAAACTACAATATATGTGTTGTTCACTCGTTTTTTATAAACTTTTCGCTAATTAAATGCTTAAAACACCTACTATCGTCGCAATGTTGACATTCATATTTTCTCGTCTTACGACTGCAGTCACGCACAGAATGACAGCTTCCAAATCGTATTTTCTGACTGGATAAAAATTATCAAACTTTAAACCTCTGTACCATTAAAAATCTTTTTTTCCTGGAATAGGTGAATTAGCCCCTGAGATTCAGCTCGAAAAATTACATCATTTCACCAAATTTGAAAATTTTCACTTGATTTTAAAATGTCAAAACTGTAGCCAAAAAGAAAAGGCCCAAAGAACGTATAAGAACACGAAGAATGAATTTAACACAACTTTAATATCCTCACAAATGTTTCTTTGCTAGTATTTTTTTAACAGTATTGCATGTGAATTAGGAGGCGCAATGGACCAGTGGTTAGGGCAGCGGACTCGCGGTCATAGAATCGCGGTTTCGATTCCCAGACCGGGCGTTGTGAGTGTTTATTGAGCGAAAACACCTAAAGCTCCACGACTCCGGCAGGGGATGGTGTTGATCCCTGCTGTACTCTTTCACCACAACTTTCTCTCACTCTTACTTCCTGTT
>NW_021830882.1:0-3972 GCF_006345805.1 Octopus sinensis | reverse complement strand
TATTTCTTTACAACCTACAAGGGGCTAAACACAGAGAGGACAAACAAGGACAGACAAACAAGGACAGACAAACGGATTAAGTCGATTATATCGACCCCAGTGCGTAACTGGTGCTTATGTAATCGACCCCGAAAAGATGAAAGGCAAAGTCGACCTCGACGGAATTTGAACTCAGAACGTAAAGACAGATGAAATACTGCTAAGCATTTCGCCCGGCTTGCTAACGTTTCTGCCAGCTCGCCGCCCTCATATAATTTAATTATTACATCTATAAAGGCGGTGTGTTAGCAGAATATTTAGCACGCCGGACGAAATACCAGAAAGCAGTTTTTCCGGACAAAATGCTTTGTGGTGTCTCGTCCGTCTTTGGGGTTCGATAAATTAAGTACCCCTTGAGAATTGGGGTCGGTGTATCCGACTGACCCCTTCGTAGTTAAAATTTCAGCCCTTGGTGGTCCTGTTTCAGTTACTTAGCTGTGACTAACCTGGGGCCCCGCCTTAAAGGGTTTTTAGTCGAAAGAATCGGCCCCCAGGATTTATTCTTTGTAAGCCTAGTACTCACTCTATCGAACTCTTTTTGCCGAACTGCTAGGTTACAGAGACGTAAACACACCAACATCGGTTGTCAAGCAATGATGGTGGGCAGACACACACATACACACATATACACACACACGCATGTATAAATTTATACACATATACAGCAGGCTTCCTTCAGTTTCCACCTATCAAATCCACTCACAAGGCTTTGGTTGGTTTGAGGCTATAGTAAAAAGACACTTGCTCAAGGTGCCACGCAGTGGGACTGAACCCGGAACCATGTGGTTGGGAAGCAAGCTTCTTATCACATAGCCACACCTATATATATATATATATATATATATATATGTACACACACACACTTATATATATATAGGGAGAATTTACGAAAAAAAAAAAAGACGAAGACAGGTGGTGTACAAAACAAACAGATGTATTAGTATAACGCTCAGGAATAAAAAAAAATATAACATAAGTGAAGGCGCGTGGCTTAGCGGTTAGGGTGTTGCGATCCAAAGATCTTGGTTTCGATTCCAAGACCGGCGGCGCGTTGTGTTGAGGAGAAAACTTCACTTCAATTTGCTTCAGTCTATTTAGTTGTAAATGGATAATCCTGCGAATTACAGGCGTCCCACCCGTTCAGGGGAAATGTTGGCCTTTCTTTCTACCCCCACCCCAGCACACTATCCAGCGGCCGACGTCATTCGGAAGCTACAGCAATGCGAGGAAGCGCATTGCGATCGGCGGTGTATGACAACATCCGATAGCCTGGTCGGTTGTATCATACAGTGATATTACATATATAAAACATTATGAAACTTAAAGGCGCACGCAAGATGTGATGCTTAACAGAACACGAATAAGATTTTAAAACTTTCTTTGCGACTCAGTACCAAACGATCAGCGGCCGCCGGTGAGTGGAGGCTCTTACTCTACTTTACAAGAGTTATTTCCCTTACTTTAACCCTTTACCTTAATAACCTACTAACTTCATATCTCTCAATTACTGAAAACTCTTCCATTAACTTTATTGTACGTAAATTCGCAAATTAATTCTTTTTACATTAAACTAACGACATTTGTCACATCTGCATCCTTCCTTTTTCTCTTTTATCTTCTTCTTGATTTAGATTTATTTTCTCTGTCTTTCTTAATTTATAATAAAGTATTTTTCTTATACATATATTCTTCTGAGAGCTTTTAACCACAACATTTAGACGTTGTCAGAATTAAAGTAAATTAATGGCATTATACAGCAGCGTTCTACAGCCAATTTCACTTGCGTTACGCTTACATTCTTTTCAGTGGAGGCGCAATGGCCCAGTGGTTAGGGCAGCGGACTCGCGGTCATAGGATCGCGGTTTCGATTCCTAGATCGGGCGTTGTGAGTGTTTATTGAGCGAAAACACATAAAAGCTCCACGAGGCTCCAGCAGGGGATGGTGGTGATCCCTGCTGTACTCTTTCACCACAACTTTCTCTCACTCTTACTTCCTGTTTCTGTTGTACCTGTATTTCAAAGGGCCGGCCTTGTCACTCTCTGTGTCACGCTGAATATCCCCGTGAATTACGTAAAGGGTACACGTGTCTGTGGAGTGCTCAGCCACTTACACGTTAATTTCACGAGCAGGGTGTTCCGTTGATTCGGATCAACCGGAACCCTCGTCGTCGTAACCGACGGAGTGCTTCCACCACATATTCTATTCAAAATTCTCTGGTACACCCGAACTAAGAAAATAACTAAAAGTATAGGGAAAAATATTATATTCAGGTTACACTGCGACACACCTAGCATCGTCTTGTGACATACAAGTGTGCCATGGAATACCAGTTGCGTAGGACTGTTATACAACACTGGTTTGGAGCTCTTTAATAGTGTTTTGAATTCAACGTTTGTACGTATGAGGTGCATTAAAAAAGTATCCAACTTTATTTTTTCCGGCCAAAACTAGTGCTGTGTGGGCAAAATCGCTTAGGTGGGAAATAAGGCCACACATCCTGTGCATCCATGGAAATATTCACGCCCGTAAGCCATGTCAGTTCCGAAATGTTACGCCTAGAATATAGACGTGTGGTGCGCGCTTGGATTTTCGTTTTTACTGAATATACCGAGCAGGAGATATCGCATTAAGGTTTCCTAAAAAGCTTGGAGATACTCAAGCTATCCAGAAGATTCAACAGGTCTTTGACGATGATGCCATGGGCAAAACTCAGATCAAGGAGTGGTAAAACTGCTTTAAGCATAGTCGCACCCCAATAGAGAGCGAGGCATGTTTAGCAAGGCCATCCACGAGACGAAACGAGGAGCCGATTGAGAAGGTTTGGAAAATAGTCATGGAAGACAATCGTGTAAGAATCCAGGAAATTACTCACCAAGTGGGAATAAGCGCAGGACCAGTGTATTCCATTTTAATGGCAGATTTGTGCATGTAGAGACTCCGTGAAGACCATCATCACTGGTGATGCTCCATGCGTTCGGTCAACTTTCGTGAAGACGAAAGTCCAGCTAACGTACACTACATGTTTGTACTCCGGGCATAACAGCCGGGAACTGACGGGGTCTAACACCGCGAAATTGCTTCTGCATATGCAAGGAATGATAGTGTTACCCTCCACCACCCCACAGCCGAAGGATTTTACCCAGGTGGCATTATTTTGGCGCCCAAAAATAAAGTCAGATCATTTTGAATGCACCTCGTATATGTCTCAGTTATATATATGTATGTGTGTGTAATATATTATATATATATATATATATATATATATATATTAATATATATATATATATATATATATATATATATTATATATGTATGTGTTGCATGTGTTGTGTGTGTATCTATGTGTGTGTATGTGTATGTGTGTATGTGCATATAGACATACGCATATTCATACATATATTTGTCTCATTTTGTCTCACCGTATGTATTTATGTGTGTGTGTTATACATTAGACATATATATACATACACAGAATCACACACATATATATACGTATATATATATATATATATATTATATATATATATACGTATATATATTCATATACATGTATAGGTATGCATACATATATATTATATGTATATATATACATATATATATATCTATATGCATCTATATGTATGTGTATGTATATATATATAGGATATATATATATATATATATATGCGGATATATATATATATATATTATATATATATATATATAACATATATATATGTGTGTGTGTGTTTGCATATAGATATGTGCGTGCACGTGCACTCAAACGCGCAGCAGACACAAACATACACACACATATAAAAATATATTGTTCACACACATGCATGTACTTAGCCCGCTCCCCACATAGAATCTTCATGAAATGTTGCATCTCGCCGGCCACAAGGTTCTGACCTCCTACACAACACCCACCCATGACCACCACCACCATGACC
>NW_021830881.1:0-2500 GCF_006345805.1 Octopus sinensis | reverse complement strand
CTTTGCTAAGAACGGATAAGCTTTGTTACACTTTCTTAAATTAGGTTAACACTGGTAGTATTCTTTAAAAAGGGATAACAATGGCAAACTTGTTTAAATCAATGAAATTAGGGTTGACTTTCTTAAGGTGAATTAAATATGGTAGACATCGTTAAAATGGGCATACCATTGCGGGCTTAATTTTCCCGCTGAAATTTGTTCCTTAAAATTGATTAATTATGGCTAGTTTTCTAAAAATACGTGGCGGAATTCTGCTTTAAGCACGCCATTTATAGGCGCAGGCGTGGCTGTGCGGTAAGGAGCTTGCTTCCCAACCATATAGTTCCGGGTTCAGTCCCACTGCGTGGCATCTCGGGCAAGTGTCTTCTACTATAGCCGCAGGCCAACCAAAATCTTGTGAGTGGATTTGGTAGACGGAAACTAAAACAAACCCGTCGTATACATAAGGTCCTGGGGTCGATTTGTTCGATTAAAACCCTTGAAGGCTGTGCTCCAGCATGGCCATAGTCAAATGACTGAAACAAGTAAAAGAATAAAAGAATAAAGAAAGAATATAACTCCTTAAAAAATTTTTTTATTTTTTGAAATTTTCAGAAAAAATTTTTGCGAATCTCTCTTCTACACACGGGAATTCTCGGGACTATGCCAAAAAAAATAAGAAAAAAAATTTTAATTTTTCCAAAATTAAGAAAAAAATTTTTTGGCAAATTTTTCTAATTTTTCTCCTGTGATACGAACAAACAAACAAAACGTTTAAAATGCGGACAGTCCGAATGTTTGGCTTAAATCCTAGCAATGGACCATTAAATGTCCGTATGAGGAGAAAGATATTGAAAACCATTAATACGTCAGACTGACAAACAAACGAGGACGGTATGAGACGGTCGTGAGATGTGCTAAAAATAACAGCAATGTAGCCCTTAAATCACGCGCCAAAATTTTTTGCGGTGGTGGGTATGAATTTCCATGTGTAGAACACAAATTCGCAAACATTTTCTGAAAATTCCAAAAATTAAAAAAGTGGCAATCTTTCGTCTCTAGTAGACCTTTCCGTCGATTTCCGTAAAAAAATTTTTTTTTTTTTTACATATGGGCTTGCGGGAACTTTTGAAGTAGAGCGAAAGAGACTAAGAGAAAGCGATTTTATGACGAGGGAAATTCTTTTGAAGTTACCGTGCATGGGAAGCATTGATGTATATGTGTGTGTGTGTGTTTGATGGGGTGTGGGAGACAGACAGTATGTTGTGTAAGTGAAGTGCTTCTGTTAGTGTGTGTGAAAGAAAGAGATAACTGAAATTTTTTACTCGGTGTATGTGTATATGTATGTATATTACTTCAAAAGTTCCCGCAAGCCCATATGTAAAAAAAAATATTTTTTTACGGAAATCGACGGAAAGAGACGAAAGATCGCCAAAAAAGTTATATGGCGTGCATAAAGCAAAATTCGCCAAGTAGATTAATAACTTTCCGAAATGGATTTCTTCTCAGGGATCTCTGAAGTAACATTACTTAATGGCAACGTGAATACGGATTAATGTATTTGTGCTTAAATATGTATATGCATAAGTGTACATATACGTAGTGGAGGCGCAATGGCCCAGTGGTTAGGGCAGTGGACTCGCGGTCATAGGATCGCGGTCATAGGATCCTTTGTGAGTGTTTATTGAGCGAAAACACCTAAAGCTCCACGAGGCTCCGGCAGGGGATGGTGGTGATCCCTGCTGTACTCTTTCACCGCAACTTTCTCTCACTCTTACTTCCTGTTTCTGTTGTACCTGTATTTCAAAGGACCGGCCTTGTCACTCTCTGTGTCACGCTGAATATCCCCGAGAACTACGTTAAGGGTACACGTGTCTGTGGAGTGCTCAGCCACTTACACGTTAATTTCACGAGCAGGCTGTTCCGTTGATTCGGATCAACAGGAACCCTCGTCGTCGTAACCGACGGAGTGCTTCCTACATATACGTATGTGTGATAACATGTATGAACGCGATGATATGTGTGTATGTGTAAATGTATGTAAATAAAAATGAATGCCTCTGCGTGTGTGTGTATATACATATGGATGTACAGATGAATATATAAACGTGTGTAGGTATAAATGTGTGTAATTAATTTTATGTATATACAAACTTTCTCAACATTATATACAACTTACGAAGATTCTAAACTTCCTTACCTTATTTATATTGTAATTTATTTATATTATAATTTATTTATATTGTAATTTATTTCTATTGTGATTTACTCTATAATCTCTATCTATTCACTCATTCATTACCCTAACTCTATTTAGGGTACTCTATCTTACCTATTCTATCTTACCTCCAACCAATCTACAAACCCGTCGCCCAAGCATATATATATAGATCATATATAAAGTCTGCTGTGATTAATCTACAAACTAACAAACAAATCATATAAGGGTATAGTTTTTTCTCCTCTGGAGAGACTATGCTCAGAAATATGGATTTAATATTTAATTATTTTCATTGTATAT
>NW_021830880.1:0-3994 GCF_006345805.1 Octopus sinensis | reverse complement strand
GTGTGTGTGTGTGTGTGTGTGTGTGTAGATATAGATATACAGGGTGAATTATGCAAAAAGGAAAATAACACTGGTATCTCATTTTAACATATATTTACCTAAATTACATAAATATCTTGAAATACTAAAGAGTAAATTTATTCAATAAAATTGCCATTGGCTTCAACCACGGCCTCCTGACGACTTCGGGATCTCCTTTAACTCTCCTGGGCTGCCATAATCTTTGCCTTCAGTTCATCTTATGGTATTACAAGGAGTTTTGTTGGTCTCTCGCTCAACTGCGCCCCACACATAATAATCAAGAGGGTTGCAGTTTGGGGAGTTAGGTAGCCAGATGTTAGGGATGATGCGGTAGCAGAAATTGTCTGACAGACATGATTGGTTTCTCCTGCTTGTGTGGCATGGTGCAGAGTCCTGTTGCCAGACATAGGGTCTTCCACGATTCTTTGCAATGAACAAGTGAAATAACAGCTATTTAAACATATTTACACACACACAGGCATATGTGTATATGTGCGTGCGTGTGTAAGTGTGTACTTGAAAATCTTCACCTTTTATGTTATAGTTAATTACTATTCATATCGTAGAGTTGCTCTAACTCATAAATTTAGAAGAATGACCGTCTAACATATTCCTGTAATGGAAGACTAAGACGCTAACTGGGGTAGCGTATCGTATGGTGTTTAAGTAGCTGCTAAATTGCTAGCGATTCTCTTGAGACATAACAGGAGATTAGTGTGTCAAGCTTATCCAACAAAATGACATTATATTTGTTAATTAGTTTAATTCATTCAGAGGCCACTATTTTGTAAACCGTAACAGGGTAGCCCGGTAATCGATAGATACACGGTGGACACCAGTAGTCGGATGCTTTGTTTTATCTCAGCCGCACTTGCAGGCGTCTTGGAATCCTCTGCTTTGTTTAGTCAATGGAACGTAGCCATGCTGGGGTCCTGCATAAAGGCTTTTCTTAATCGATCAAATCGACCTCCAGTACTTATTTTTTAAAGTCTACTGATTATTCTATCATACTTTTATTGCCGAATTCTAAATTACACACACGCGCTTATATGTGTCGGTATATGTGTCTGTATTAGTGTATGTATTGAGTTTGTATGTATGTATGTGTATATAAGTATACTGAAAACATTTCCTTCATTTTTTTGTTTGTTTTCGTTTTCTTATTTTCAAGTGTACGTATGAATTGACCAACATTTCTAGACTTCCATCATCTCATCTTCAGACAGAAATGATACTGGCGTTTTTTACTTCCTCTTTATAGTTGGCAGAGCCAGTGTGATTGATGCAGAAATTACAGCTGCGATTTGAAGTTTTGACTATTTGATTTATATAACACTGACCACGTGTTTATTTTTGCCTGTAATAGGTGTTATACTGTTTGTGTGTTTATTTTAGTCTTCTGCTGTGCTATGAGTATTTATTCTTTCATTAATGACTTTTTCTGTTGGAAATTTTGTTGAGTATAAATGCGATATTTACTAAAGTCTGCCTATCTGTAGTTTTGCTTTGTTATTTAGTGTAGTTCTTTCCTTGTTGTGGGGCGCATTGCAAGCCGGTGGAAAAGTGCTATATTACAACTGGAATTGTCAAGCTAGAAACTTGCTCCTTTGCAATCGAATTTATAGCTCACGTTGACCATTAATAGCTTGTAAGCAGATGTACGTTTGTTTTTGATAAGAAGCTTTTTGATAAATTTTAGTGGTTTTGCTGTATAATATTAATGTTTAGAATAAGATCACTCGAAATGGAGAATGATTTGTAAGTAGGTAACCATGCCTCCGCTACATATTTTATGTATGTAGTCGCAAGCAAATATAAAAACTTGCTCGGCTCTCCCACACTTGTGACAGCCACAGGAACAGAAAGCTAGAACACCAGCACTCGATTGGTACTCATTCCCTCTATATAGGAACAAGCAACGTGAAATGAAACGCCTTGTTCAAGGACACAACGTGCCACTTTAACCACTAGGCCACGTACCTTTACTCTTAGTGTTAACTTATGATTCAATGTTATGCTGCTTGTGTTGTTTTATTAGGATATGGTATGCTAACTATTTTATAGTTAACATGCGTTTGATTCATTTATTATATTCTGTGTTGTTTATTTATTTTTAATAGTGTCGGTGTATTAAATGCTTTGTGTACTATGTTCTATGGTATCTTATTTGTTGAAAATCTGAAGGCTCTTCGAACTAGGTAATTCACTACTGAAATTTTGTATTAGCGTGGGTATTTCTTGTCTTCTTGTCTGTATATGCATTTTATACGTGCCATTGGTGCAAATCGGTGGTACTCAACCATTTTTTATCTATGGATCCCTTTGATTACTATTTTTTTCTGGTGGACCACCATTTGATGTTTAAAAATCTAGTTTTATAGAAAATTCTTTCAATATTACTATTTTGTTTTTCACACATTTACTTGTGTAGGTTTAACTTTGCAGGGGCCCTTAAAATACTTTTGTGCATCTGCGATTAACTATTTTGTTGTGTAGACACCCAAAAATCTTAAATGGACTCTCAAAGACCATATGGACCCCGGTTGAGGAACCCCTGGTACAAATAGTCATGATGTATCTTATTTTCATCTCAGGGCTTATATATAAAAATGGAGTAATTGTATAAGTTTTTTCCCCAGTTATTCTGAATGTTGACTTCTTGTGCAGAGTTGTTTTCCAGGTTTTCATTTAATTTCCGACCTGTGAATTGCAACGCATATACTGTCCAGGAACATATCGTGTTATTCTGTCTTGATATCACTTTGTTTTCTATCAGGCTACGTTAAGACACTGAAAACGTGGGTCCTAAATAAGAACCCACAATTTTCCCCATTTCTGCTATAGAAAAGCAGCAAAACACGCCAATACTCTTAAAATAAGAATATGAAAGCTTCGAAAGGACCCTAAGGAAGTTAAATGTTGATCGGTTGAGATATTATTGGAGTATCTCAACCGATCAACATGTAACTTCTTTAATGTCCTTTTGCCCTGATGATATTTCACTCAAAATCTTCAAAATAGAAACTTTCACTGGCTGGTGATTAACACACGCTGAGAGGGGAAACCACCCAGAAACTCGAGTCCGTGGTATCACGTAAGGCTAGAAATGGGAGCGATGACATCCCCTCGCAAATACTAATTGGACACAGAATGTGTGTCGTTAGCCAGCTGGAAGAGATGTCTTCCTAGGGCTATAAATGTCCGTAGCTCTGTCCTGTATAGGACGCCACACTTGGCTGGCAATTATATGTTACGATTCCGTATTGCTACTGTTTGTATCTCGCTCAGAGATTTAATATAGCCTATAAATATATATGTATATATATATATATATATGTACATATATTTATATATATATATGTATGTATATGTATATATATATAATCATATGTGTGTATAGATAGATAGACAGACGGACAGACAGGCAGGCAGACAGACTGGCAGACAGACAGACAGACAGACAGACTGATAGATAGATAGATAGATAGCTAGATAGATAGACAGACAGACAGACAGGCGGGCGGGCAGACAGACAGACAGGCAGGCAGGCAGACAGACAGGCAGACAGACAGACAGACAGACAGACAGACAGACAGACAGACAGAGATAGATAGATAGATAGATAGGATAGATAGATAGATAGATAGATAGATAGATATGTTTCGACCGAAGATTGATTGATCCAGGCCATTTCTAACTTAATAAGATCACCTGATTGGATTAGCTAAATCCTTTTAAAGTCAAGTTTTGTGGTATCGTGATCCATTCGTGTAGAGAGTTCTTGTTGAGTGAGTTGTATTCAGGTATAGGTGGCTAATCCTTGAAGAAATTTGTCCAAATTCTGTTTAAAGACGATGGGTTCCTTTTCCTCTTTGATATGCTTCGGGTCCATGTTAAAAAGTGCAGGGCCCGTTGAGTGTTGGATGAATTTAGAAGCTAATGTTGAGGCCGTTTTGGCAATGCTGGTGGTATC
>NW_021830879.1:0-3722 GCF_006345805.1 Octopus sinensis | reverse complement strand
TAGATAGATAGATAGATAGATAGATAGATAGAAAAATAGAGAAATGCATGCATACGTACGTACATATATACATACGTTCGTACATACATACATAAATACATACATACATACAGACAGACAGACAGACAGACAGACACTCACTCACACACGTATGTTTCATGAAGGAGTATTGTGTGAGCATGATTTTTAAAGTATTTTTAACCATTTCTATCAGAAATTATTTATCTATCTAACACACACACACACAACACACACCACTTTCTCTATCGTTACAAACTGCTGCACACTTTAGTAAATAGCAATTCCAGATAGAATATTGATCTCAAAGAAATCATTGGGTGCATTGGAACTGTTCTTGTGATCTACCTCCCGGGCAATCGGTTCTACGATGTATATCGATCGTCTTCGATCATTTGAACTGCTTACTCAGTAAATTATAGTGTAGGCGGATGTGTATACTGCAGACACATATACCTTCACATAATGTTCAGAATCAGCTTGGTACGTTGACAAGGTCTGGGTCGTTATACAGGGAAAATACTTGATGGGCTTCCGCACAGTATCCAACGATTTATTTCACTTGGCAGGCTTAAGATAACCGAGACTATAGCGAAAGAGACTTGCGCATGACACATATAACTCTGCGTGAATTTGTGATGTATATACACACACACGCACGCACACGCACACACGCATATATATCGTTTGCTTCCCAGCCACGTGGTTCGGAGTTCAGTCCCACTGCATGGTACCTTGGGCAAGTGACTTTTGCTCTAACCTCGGACTGACCAAAGCCTTCTGAGTGGATTTGGTAGACGGAAACTGAAAGAAGCTCGTCATGTATATATATATATAATAATGATAAGGGTAAAATTAATTAATTAATTAGTAATTAATAATTTTACCAAGCAGTGTTCAGTATGTAAACGGGCCATTTACGGTAAATTTAAACATCATTTTATATAATTAGGGTTCAGCAAAAAAATCGCTTTACCACACACCGAACTTTTAGAAATAGCAGCCAAAGAATTTAGCTATTTCTCCTACTTTAAGAAGAGTCTCCCAGATAATGTATACTGAAAAACATTTCACGCCGGTATAGAGGGAAAAATAACGAAAGTTCAATCGAAAGATTGATCACTTGTGAACGCGTTTCTAGGTAAATATATATATATATATATATATATATATATATATAGATATATATATATACATATATATGTGTGTGTATGTATATATGTATGCGTGTGTGTATGTCTGCCTCCCCATCACCGAATGACAAACGGTACTGGTGTGTTTACGTCCCTGTAATCTAGTGGTTAGGCATAAGCGACCGATAGAAAAGGAACCTGGCTTTAAAAAACAATAAGCTCTGGAGTCGATTTGTTCCAGTAACATCCTTCAAGGCGGTACTCCAGTATGGACGCAGTCAAATATTTGAGACAATTAAAATAATAAAATAATCAAAGAATACGTGTGAAAGGCACACGATCAAGTGGTTAGAGCGTTGCACTCACGGTCGTGGGTTCGATACACACACCGGGCAGCAAACGCTTCAATTGTTCTGTGGCTGGGGGAGTGGCAAAGTTGTTGGCGCGTGGGAAGAGATACTTTGCCTTACGTTATTTAGTCCTGCTCTCTGCAATCTGAGTTCTAGCCTCACCGGCCCCGGAAAAGGCAACGACAAACCGCTCTCGTATTCATCCCAGGTCCACTCGTGGTAGCCGAAGTTCTGGTATTCTACTTAAAGGGCGGCAGAGTAAGGGTAGGCCCTCACAGATCGTCCAGTGAGTGCTGGAGAAGATTCACATATTCAGAACCTGCTCAAGTAGTCTCCATATACATACGTTTGTATTTACATATACATGTGAATATGATTATGATCGCCCCATCGTCTCCCATGTTTGGAGAGGATTAAAAGAAATAAAAAAAAAAGCACACTAAGGGGCTGCATCTGTTTGTGGTGGATGCGAGACTGTAATTTGCGTCCAGGTGTGGATTTTGCTATGAAGACACAATAGGGACAATGATGATTTTGATTTTGCCTGGGATTGGGTAAATATGTCTGTTGGTTTCAGGGTGTAGTCTTCCTATTGGTCTTCTTGTTCAACGCAAGATTTTTTCGATGCATCTTGACACATTTATGCCATGCAGATAGATCAAGGCAACAACTTTGCCAAGATGTCAAGTTAAGCTGAAGAGATTTTAGCGATTGTTTCAGATTATCTTAATACCTAAGGGTACGTCTTCCTTTACGCGAGATCCCCGCACTTGTTTGCCATACACACACATACACACACAAACATTCACACACACACACAAACATACATGTATAAATATATATCATATATAATATGATATATATATATAGATATATATATTATATTTCAATATAATTCACGTGAAAACATTACAGTGTGCTTTCAAAAGCTCCTCTGCTGGTACCGGCTATCAAATGCTATGCGCTGTCTCTATTATTGAGGGATATTCATCAGCCCAATGTTGTTTATGTGTAACATTCAGCAGTGAACAACTGTTAATGAAGTGTTGAAACAATTGTAGAGATATGTAATAAAGCAAGTTCAGCTTCTCATATTAATGCGTGTGTGTGTATGTGTGTGTTCGTGTGAGTGTATATATATATATTTTGCAGAAGCCACAGAGTGACTCAAGGTCTGCGAGTTTCGTGCGTTAACACTTATCAAACTTGAGTCAGTCTGTTGCTTCTACTAAAAATTAATAAAAAGAATATACATGTATTTATATTTTGAGTTTTATTTTTCTGTTTGCATCAACATTCATATATATATACGTGTGTGTGTGTGTGTGTGTGTGTGTGTAGATAGATAGATAGATAGATAGATAGATAGATAGATAGATAGATAGATAGATAGATAGATAGATAGATAGATAGATAGATAGATAGATAGAGTAAAAAAAAAAGGGAGTGATTTCAAAAGTCACGTTAATGCATTGAGGAATAGATTTAACACGAATAAGAAAAGGTGATTAAAAGCAGATATTTAAGACAGAAATGATTGTTGTCGGAGATGAATAGAATGAGGAAAATATCTTCGTTTGTCAAATTCAATAGTTGTATGAAGGGGTAGACATCACGTCTACGTCTCACTTTCGCTGATTCAGAAATTGCATTCTCTGACGCAGCGGAGTAATGGCTGTGTTATACAAATTTGTCTTTTTGTATAAGTCTTAGAGGTTGTTGATGATGCGTTTAGCTATGTTGTCAACGATTGTCACTTTCTTCTGTAATACCTGAACATTTTTTGCCTGTGAATCTGATGGCAACGATGATCTGGACTCCGTTTACACGGTAATGGGTTTGGATGATTGTGTGCCGTAGCTGCGGTGGGTACCTGTTGTGTGTTGCTGAAAACTTAGTAACCACCGAATTTGGTGCCGTTTACGTGATTATCCTTTCATGATTATAAATTTATGTCTACCACGAGCGGTACCGCTGTTCAGTGGCCTCAGATTGCAGATGACGTGAAAGAAACTCTAGCAACAAGACATAGAACCGAGTTGTCAAATTATGAAGTTTAAACTATGACATAGATCAACATTGTTCACGTGATAAAGACGAGTTATTGACCAATCAGCACCGAAACTTCTAAATCCTTCTAGATCCACTCCGTACAAGGCTTATATAAAGGTTTGTTTTTAGCGCCAACTATTAAAATGTGCTGTGCAGCTCCACACACTCA
>NW_021830877.1:0-3982 GCF_006345805.1 Octopus sinensis | reverse complement strand
GACTGGTTGATCTACTGCCTGAGTTCCTATGGGATCATTAAAAGGGTCACTAAAAGTGAACCAATCAGATCTATTTGTCTGCTATTATCAAACGAGATATATCATGCCTCAACGTGGTAGCTCGATCTGCGAGAAAGCGCAACCAAATCTCTCTCCTCTCTTCCCCTCTCTATCCATCTCTCTCTCTCTCTCTCTCCTAAATACTTAATACTTTGTCCTTGTTTGTCCCCTCTATGTTTAGCCCCTTGTGGGTAATAAAGAAATATATTACAAGTTCTTTCACTGGGTTGTGTGACGCGTTCCACTAATTTAAAAGATATGGGTAGTACTTGTCAGCACAATCTTTTGCTTTTCTCTGAGACATGGTTCTTCTGGAATATTATCTAGATGTTTCTGATATCCCTTTCTTATCATACGAAGGGCACCTACAATAACAGGAACAGTTCTCGCTTTGAGATGCCACATCTTTTGTATTTCAAGTTCCAGGTCCTTATATTTATTTGCATCTGCTAGTCTATAAGTATTTTCTTCTCTATCTTTAATGACTCTGTCTGGTCGATTAGCCTGGATCGATCCGTTGGTGTTGACTGGAAAATCCCAGAAGATAGTGACATTTTTACCTTCAACGACTGGCTCAGGCTGATGTTCATACTAGTAAGCAGGAGTGCTGATTTTGGGGTCTAGGGGAGTTTGTCTAAAACAATTCGTCTAAAATGCAATTGATTTAAATGCGATTTGTCTAAAACAGTATTAATCTAGAAACAATTCGTCTAAAATACAATCTGACTAAAAAGTAAAAATTGTTTCTTTTTGATGAATTCGTATTTTTTATTCATAATTTATAATTCTTTGGGTTTATAACTAGCTGTTAACTATTTATAAAAACATTAGGATCATTTTAATTCGAAATGCATTAAGGAAAAAAAAATTATCTTTTACTGAAAAGACTTATTAAATCTTAAAAGGAAAGGTTGTGTGTTATACCACGAACGTAATCAATAATATGTTGTGGATCAAAATTTTGAACAAGATTTTTTTTTCATTTTGCAGTATCTCGACAGCGCTTCTTTGGAGGTTTTGGTTCCATTCTAGCAATATACTGCTCAATCCAAATCTCGCTTAGACTTTGTTCTTTTTGTAAAAAGTTGGCAAATTTCCAGATGTTGGGGTGATGAGCCCAACTTGGGTTTTGAATGCTCGATGCCTCCTTCGACAGAGTTATTTGTTTTGGGAAAATCATCAAGAACTCTTAAATACATATTCCACATACTTAGTGAAAAGAGAGGTGGGCCTCTTTTAATCCATGTAGGGTATATAACCGGTGAAATAACAAAGAGACTGTTTTAAATGTGCCGTCTGTATACCAGTGACTGCTGACTGATAAACACTGTAAATTACGCCTTATCGCAAATATCACAATACGCTTTTCTAACAGGTCTTGAATTATAAAGCATATATTGATCATCTTATCTTTAAAAGATTTAGCACGTTGAGGTGGGAAAACTATTTCACGGCAAGTTGATGGTAGGGCCGGTCCAGTAAGGGTTTGTTGCCTTATAGATCTTATTGTTCTCTTAATACTTTGCATTTTTGGTAGTTTGGGGGCAACAGTTTGATCGCAATCATCGAGAACACTAGATACAACTGAATGGGGTGCATCTCGTGTTGACTAAGCCAGTTGATGTATTTATTTAAACAGCTTCTTTCGCTGCAATTTCAGTCGCATTCAATATATGATTATGGTCGTTGGAAAATTTCACAATTTCATCCTTTACAGTAATTATGCGAGCACGGCATTTTGTTTTCGGATATTTTTCGCACTTCCAATAATCACGTTCACCATTTTCACCATTCTTGTAGTATGTATGTCCATTATCAACCAACTTCCGTTAAGATCAGAAGCCATCAGAGCCACTGCCTGGTACTTCATCAGGGCTTTTTTATTGTTGTTGTTGTTATTATTATTATTATTATTATTATTATTATTATTATTATTATTATTATTATCATCATCGTCGTCGTCGCCGTTGTTATTGTTGTTATTGTTGTTGCTGCTGCTGCTGTTGTTGTTGTTTTCATCATCATCATGTTATTTATTTATTTTTGTTTTTCTTGGTTATAGTTGGTGATTAATAAAAGCAAAGCTTTGGTTCGTTTTGGCCTGATGCATCTTCTGGCAACAAATCTTTGCGTTTGGTCTTCTACAGCCATAGCAGAAACTGCGAAAGACTACAAGCAGCAGACCTATTTCAAGAATGTTGCACACCAACAACAGCAACAGGCATCAGGTGAGATATCAGGATGTTCTTTTTCACGCCATTCGTTAAACTGTCTAATTAGGTGCATGTGAACTTGTTTTATTATTGAAAATAAAATGGACAGTTTGGAGCTTCTGGGGGTTCTTGTATAATATACTAATACACGATATATTTAGATTCGCAGTTAAGGCAAACGTGTAATTATCCGGTTTAAAATGAGTGACAAAATGTTATTTATAGATAATTAGATTGCGTGCTAGATAAAAGTGGAAGACACGTTATAAAACCACTCAGGTCCGCCCTTTTTAAGAAGTATCACAGAACTAAAGTGGTAAATCAAAATTCTTTAAGATTATTCTTTACATTAGATGTGTGCATGTGTGTGTGTTAATTAAAAGATGTGTACTATATATAATATATATATATATATATATATAATATATATATATATATTATATATATATAATGTACATACATACACATATATGTGTGTGTATATAATATATATATGTACATACATACACATATATGTGTGTTGTCTATATATATATATATATATATATATATATATATATATATATAACACATACTAGCTGAATAGCCCGTCATTTTATATAAATGTTTGCTTATTCCATGTTAGACCATACCTTCCCCCCGACAGATAGGCTTCTTGATCAGACAGATTTGTGCAATTTTTCGCAAAAAAACTTCGTGGAGGAATTTTTTTTTTTTTTTCACTTTTTAAATTATTTACATGTCTGTTTGACCGTTTCACATGACGTTATTTATTAACGCTTATTAAAACTTCAGAAGTTCATATAACTTTGGTTGTTGTAATACTTTGTTTTCGTTTGTTTAATAAAAATTTATCCAAGTAATGCTTTTGCTTTCATTTGATGATAGACAGCTATTATGCAGAAAATGCCAGCCTCTAAATCTTGTTTTCTGATTAGGTAAAATAGATTAAACTTAAATAATGCTTAAATAGTGGAATTACAGATACAATATCCCTGCATATCTCACGTCTCTTTTCATTACTCCACTTCACTCGCTATTTCATATCTCCTCTAGAATAACTATTGCTTATCCATTTTCTCGCACCGTTTCCGATGAAGGGATATATAAAATATCTCGGAAACAGCTGTAAGACCTCTTTATAAATGTTCTGAAATCTTTCACCGCCTTGGATTTTTATCTCATTCTGTTAATTTTTTATATACATGCATGCTAATATATAATCTACGTTTGACGCCTCATTCGCATAATCACCGAACCTGGAGCTTAACCATAGTCTGTCCATAGCACTTACTCAGCATTACCTGACACCTTTGGGTTTTCCTGACACCATTACCTCTCATAACCTATATATATATGTATAGTGTGTGTATGTATGTATGTATATATATATAATATATAATATATATATATAATATATATATATATATATAATATATATATATATATATATATATATATATACCAAAACATGCGCACGCATACGCACGCACAGCGCAAAAAGAAACTCACAACCCCACGGATACACGCATATACATCCATTTACGCTTACACACACACACATACAAACGCACAACACAAACTAGCAGCACATACATACACAACGCACACACACACACAAATGAACCCACACATACATCCCATACGGCACACAACCATACATACACGCACACACATACATACACGCACACATTATACATACGTACGTA
>NW_021830876.1:0-3999 GCF_006345805.1 Octopus sinensis | reverse complement strand
ATGCAAAAATGTCATTTAAATGGATGGAATTTCAATAGATCCATTCAAATGTTAGACACTACAAAGGGAGCAACCAAACTTACATATACATTCATACACACACAAACATACACACAAACAAAAGCATATATGCACACAGACCTTATATACGCCGACACTAATACTTCATATCTATTCATATACAAGCATACACACAAGAACACAAGTATGTATATACATACATATATATATATATATATATATATATATATATATAGTATGAGTGTATGTGTGTATATATATATACATATATAGAGATAATACGTTATATATATACATATATATCCACATACAAATACATACACACACACACACACACACACACTATAATATATATATATATATATATATATATATATATATCTATATATATATTATATATACACGCATACAGCTCAGCCATCCGATCATATACATATATAGGTCCATAAATAGAGATATATAAATATACATACGCATATATATGTGCATACACGTTTATATATGTGTGTATATATGAATACATATATGTGTGTGTGTGTCTGTGTGTAAGCATATGAGTATATATAGACTGTTATAAAATTATATACATTCAATTTGATATTAAATACAGGCATGATATCGACATACATGTCCACGAATATCTACATATATTCATACAAACATACATACAAACACATGCAGACATACACACAAACAAGCAGAGACACATACAAAAGCACGCGCACACACACGGCCACACACACACATTCACATGCATTGTTAATGTTTTCTGTACATACAATCATACACATACAATGCACAGACACAAATACGAACACATACAGCCCAACACAGTTCGCCTTCACACATAGACGCAAACAAACGCGCTCGCATATATCTATATACGCATATATCTAGATACCCATATGTCATGAGCAAGAAAGAAAGAAAGAAATAGGAGATGTAACACGTGTGAGAAAAAGCGAGTGGAAGAGAGAAAGGGATAAAGCGAGAGAGAGTAAGAGGGAGAAAGTGAGAGAGAGAGGAGGCTGGCCAACAAGAGAACCGATAATATGGTGAACTCTAGTTCGGCTAATACGCTCGGCCATTACTTTCTGTTTTGCATTAACATCACCAAACAAACGGGATGATGCCCTTTTGCGACTGATTTATACATATATGTTTATGTATATATATATAGATAGATAGATAGATAGATAGATAGATAGATAGATAGATAGATAGATAGGTAGGTAGGTAGATAGATAGATAGATAGATAGATAGATAGATAGATAGATAGATAGATAGATAGATAGATAGATAGATAAATTGATGAAAATTAACAGAATGAGATAAATATCCAAGGCTGTGAAAGATTTCAGAACATTTATAAATAGAAGGTCTTACAGCTGTTTCCGGGATATTTTATATATCCCTTCATCGGAGACGGTGTGAGAAGATGGTTAAGCAATAGTTATTCTAGATAAGATATGAAATAGAGAGTGAAGTAGAGGAATGAAAATAGATGTGAGATGTGCAGGGATATTGTTTCTGCAGTTCCAGGTTTATATACAAAAATATCCCGGAAACAGCTGTAAGATGTATTTATAAATGTTCTAAAGTCCTTTACAGCCCTGGATTTTTATCTGATTCTGTTAATTTTTTTTTATATACACATGCTGATATATGACCTAAGTCGGACTCCTCATTCGCATAGTCACCGAGCCTGGAGCTTAACTATAATCTGTCCATAGGACTTATTCAGCATTACCTGACAACTTTGGGTCTTATTGACACCATTACCTCTCATAACCGCTATATATATAAATGTGTGTGTGTGTGTGTGTGTGCATGTGTATGTGTGTGTGTTTGTGAGTGTATGTTGTAAGAACCTTTCTTCCTAGCCACATGGTTCTGGGTTCAGTCCTACTGCGTGGCATGTGGCGCAATTGTCTTCTACTATGGCCTCGAGCCCACCAAAGCCTTCTGAGTTGATTTTACTGACGGAAACTGAAAGATGCCTGTCGCATATTTATATGTATATATATATATGTATGTGTCTTTCTGTCTAGTGATGTATGGAGATTTTCTGCTCCGTCTGTATTGTAAGATCACGTGACTGTTGTGCGAAATGGATACGTCAAAGGTGTGTCCGAATTTAAGGGTGTTTTAGCCCTTTATTTGTCTTCAGTAACTGTGTGAGCAGATTTTATCATATTTATCAAAGATGAGTGACATTTTTAGATTTAAAATGTGACTGATCCAGTGCCATTTCCTGATGGCATTTTGGTTCGTCCTAGCCCACAAACTTCTGCCTAAAATTTTAACCAGCCACCAGATCTTGAGGATGTAGGACAGACTGTTATTGATGAAGGTCTGTAACTTACTTCATATAGCTTTGATGACCCTCCAAATTTCTGAACTGTAAAGCAGAACGGCCTTGACGTTGGAATTCAAAGCGAGGAATATAATTCTGGGGGAGATGGCTTTGGAGTTCCAGACTGATCGAAGACTGTTGAAAGCATATCAAGACTGGCCGATCCTGGATCTCACATTCTCTTTTCTTCCACTTCTGTTTTAGACGATGTAAGGCAAGTCATAGACTGGCCACCTGATAGAAAAAGGAGAATTGGATAGCCTAAAAAAGAGCTGGAAAGTATGAGTGGAGGATGAAGCGAAAATAATCGATCTCTCTTGATTTGAAATAAAGGAGGTAACCCAAGATCTCCTCCATTAGCATGAAATAGTCGCGTCCTTCTGCTCTTTACAGTGTATGGCGGACTTATAAACATACAAAGATTTAGTGAATGCTTGAATCATTTTTCTTTTACTAAAATTTGGTCAAAAGAGTTGACAGAACCTTACACAAAATTTAGAGTGTGCAACCAATATGCATAACTGGAGGCAAAATTTGCTGAGAAACCTCAAACGAATAGGAAATAATAATTTTGTACCTAAATTTTCACAACAGCCATTTAAATAATTTGTATTTTCTAAGCAAGTGTAATTAGACAACGAGCGGGTGACAGAGATGGAATATATCAGAAATATGTGAATATTGAATGAATGCGCGGTGAACGGCTTTATCGCTTTCCTCAAATCTCGAGTAAGGAATAAGTCACTACTTCCTTAGGTGTCGATATTAACACTTATCAGCCTCAAGAGCATTGACAGACTAATTATTTCTGGAATTTATTATGTCCTTCAGGATAAATTAGTTGCTAGCGTCTTTTCGAACCCGTCATTGCTTATTCTATCAACTAAACATCTAAACATCTAAACATCACATTTTCTGGCTGGCTGAGGAATGTGAGCACCTGATGAACTTTCCAGGTCCCGAACTGCAGCATTAATGATTTACCTGATTTTATAAACGTACCTGTTACCTACCACATCGATTTTTCATTGTTGAACTACCGAAAAATTTAGTCTATAATGTGTCGGATCTTTTTTTTGTGATACACTTCCGTTTGGCAAATCCTGTGTGTGTATGAATGTATGTGAATGTGTGTTTGCATGTATGTGAATGTGAATATGTGAGTATATAAAAGAGAATATGTAAGTATATAAATGAGTGTATGTGAGTATATGTGTATGCACATGTGTGTGTGTGTGTGTGAGAGGAGAGAGAGAGGAGAGAGAGAGAGAGAGTTTGTGTGAAAGTTATTATTGTTTTTGTCGTAAAATGTAACATTGTGCACATCACGTTTAATATCAGCATTAACAACAACAGCAGCGATGTATATCTGGTTACTTTGAATAATTTCGGTGCAGTAAGCAATTAAAGTACTGTTATGCACCGAAGGTACTCAGACCTCCTCCGTTTTACAGCTTTCTTACACTAATAAATTAAACAACTGACAAACAGTGCTGTTGCTTTTGCTGCTGTTGCTGTTGCTGCTACCATTGTTTTGTTTTTGTTGTTATTGTGAAGTGTCATTTTGTAAGTTTCCATATTCAAACAGTTTTCCATTTCCTTACTTCCCTGTTGTGTCCCA
>NW_021830875.1:0-4002 GCF_006345805.1 Octopus sinensis | reverse complement strand
AGAGAGAGAGAGAGAAAGGGAGATTAAGATACACATAAATATATACGTTTATATGTCTCTGGATATATATATATATATATATATATATGTGTGTGTGTGTGTGTGTGCATGTATATATATATATATATATATATATGCATGTATAAATATATATGCACATGTATGTGTATGTATACATACACACACATACACACACACACATATATGCTACGAAATCCATTCACAAAGCTTTGATCGGCCTAAGGCTGCCGCAGAAGGCTCAAGCCGAAGGTGCCACGCAGTGACTCTGAACCGAAAGCCGTGTATTTGGGAAGCAAGATTCTTACAATGCGGCCCACACCAAATATTTTGAAACAATCCTTCTTTTCTCTCTATTTCAAGCGGTGTCTGATGTTCGGATTTGGGTGCTGGACCGGCGAGTATTTCAGGCCATCATGATGAAAACCGGAATACAGCGGAGAGACGAAAATATACAGTTTTTAAAAAGGTAACCACATGTTGCTGCTGATGCTTATATAGTTGTTGCTATTGTTGTTGTTCTTGATATCTGCTGATGGCCCTTATAGTAGGCGGCGTGGGTGGTGGAGCATTTATTTCCTGCCCAATTGCTGATTATTATTATTGAGTGAGAGAGCAGAGCATGCCATCAAAGTGACGCAGGGTTACAAAGCCCTATATACCAAGCCCTATATACCCTTCATGTCTACCCGTCTGATAAGGGTACACCAGGCACACGCATCACAACCATATTTGCGTAATATGGTAATCTCTAGGGCGGCGAGCTGGCAGAAGCGTTAGCACACCGGGCGAAATGCTTAGTGGTATTTCGTCTGACGCTACGTTCAAATTCCACCGAGGTCGACTTTACCTTTCATCCTTTCGGGGTCGATTAAATAAGTACCAGTTACGCACTGGGGTCGATGTAATTGACTTAATCCCTTTGTCTGCCCTTGTTTGTCCCCTTCTATGTTTAGCCCCCCTGTGGGCAATAAAGGTATAGATATGGTGATACCATATTAAGGTAAACAGCACATAACCTTGCAGGTGGGGCCCGGTTAGAATTTTCTTCAGGTCGAGTCGCCCATCCCGCTCAAACGTTCCCTGAATAAGAGTTGTTTAAAGATGTTGAACGAAATACCCATGTTACCAAAGGTGAGTTATTCAAACCCCAAAGAATTCCTCTCAGCACATGGCTATGATGCTCCCCCACTACTTCTGCTCCCGATCGGAGATGCACATATCATCAACCACTAAGGGACTTGCTCAACCGGTTAAGGTCAAACAACTGACAAGCAAATCTGTGGTATTGAGCAGAATATTTACTGTGGCCCATCTTTTATACCAAGACAAAACAATGTACATGATAACACATCCAACCAATTAAAATCTGAAGCCATGAGAGCCACTGTCTGGTACTTCATAATTCGGCACGGCATGTCGGGAAGAATAAATATCAGGCGAAATGCTAAGCGGTATTTCGTCTGTATTTCCGTTCTGAGTTCAAATTTCATTGAGATCAAGCCTTTCATCCTTTCAGGGTCGATAAATTAAATACCAGTTGCGAATTGGAGTCGATCTAATCGACTGACCCCCCTCCCTAAACAATTCGGGCCTTGTGCCTACTGTAGAAAAGATTATTATTATTATTATTATTATTATTATTATTATTATTATTATTATTATTATTATTATTATCATTATTATTGCCGATGAACCGTTTCATTGCGACGATCACTGTCGTTACCTTAGGTCTCCATTCTTACTACTACTACTACTACTACTACTACTACTACTACTACTACTACTACTACTACTACTACTGTAGTGGGGTGAGGAATTGGTATGGTAATTCGACTCGGTTCAGTTCCGTATTGGCACTGGTTTTCTTTTGAATAGCTAATCGCAAATGCACGTTCACGTGTACACAGTCATTCGCGCGAACACACACACAAACACACAAACAAACAAACATGTGTATATTTTCGTGGCGATGGCCATGAAAAAGGAAATATAGGATCTAATATGTAAAGAGCATGCACGCTGAAGAGCGCACACTTCGGTGAGCATACGCTTCTGATCTCGAGTTTAGAAGGTCGTTGCAAGTCTTCGATCTAATAAAGACATGCGTTCTTTCAGCTATGCAGAACCAGCACATTTTTGACCTTTTAAAGCCTCGAGAGCAGAAACTGTTTTGACATTCTAAACTGGAGATCAGAGAATTTTTACGAGATGTATGCACCTCTACAAGTTTATGTTTTCAAACTAGGTGTCCACTCCACCAGACTAGACGTCCATTTTAACACAGTTTAACCTTTACCCCCTCCTCGATTACCACAACTAATTATGGTTTTTAAAGGTAAACACACTATATACAATATTCTTCATTTAACAGGTTAAAGAACATAATCTTTATTCCTCCTTCCTTTAGGGATTTTCCGACGTTTTCTTCTCGTTATTTTTTCTCATAACATTTTCTAGTTTTTTTCTCTCATTTCCTCAAGGAGTAGCCATGTCAGCTGAACCGGTACGATTGCCGGATTGTGCATAGTGTCTGACTACTGCACTATTCGAGCATGAAAATATATGTAAATATTTTATATATGTCCACCTTACGTTATATTAAATTTGAAAGACAAAAATGAATGTGATGTCCTGAATTCAGTCATCACTAAATTAGGGTTTTTAGATATTAAAAAGTTCCTTCAAATTATCCAGTTCTAGGAAGCATTACTCATCTTTATATTCTGATATATAAATTATACATACATACATACATGCATGCATGCATGCATACATACATACATACATACATACATAATACATACATACATACATACATACATACATACATACATAGAAGTATATGTAGGGATAAGTAAATTAGAAAGATAAACATATATTAAATACATGAAATACAAAAGTGTATATACGTATACATATATAAAAGTCCAACTTACACAGAGTACAAATGATTTAGAGAATTATATATATATATATATATATATATATATATATATATATATATTATATATCTATATATATATATAGTTCAAATTTACAGAAAAACAAAGACGAAGACAGGTGTAGGAAAAACAAGCAAGTGTATTAGTTTTACGCTCGAGGAAAATGGAAAAGTATTTTACGTTTCGAGCCTACGCTCTTCGACAGAAAGGAATAAGAAGAAATAGAGAATGGAAAAAGAAAAACGCGTTTAGTTCAGCAGTCCAACAAAAAAGAAAAGGAAGATACAGAAAGCTTCTAACATTACAGAAGGTTTTACAAAAGCCTTTATATTTCAAACGCAAAGACTTATCTTCAGAGGGAAGCAGTCCAAGAAATGTCTAGTTACATCGATTTCGTTAGTTCATTTCAACTGCTCAGCGTTTGAGTTAGTAACAGCAGCAGCTGCAGCAGCAACTCTCCAACTGTTAGTGCAAGCAAAATTGTTGGTCGTAGTGACGTATGATTACGTGGTGGTGGAAGATGGTGTTAGGAACATGTTATGATGGTGGTCGCAGTCACTGTGATGTATTCATAGGATTCACCGACCCATTTCCGATCGATTGTTAATTTTCGGGCTGAGACGGTGGATCAATATAGCTTCATTGATACGAAAGTTTCCCGTGTTCTTCTCCGAGGCTAGTATGGACGTGTCTGTCTCCTTAGCGGTGTTGCCACAATTGGTGAATTGTTTACGGGAGGAAGACGCGTCGGCAGTAAGGTTCTCTTTCATTCGAACGTGGAGGTATACTAAGTCTTTGGTATGTAGGCACATGTTAGTGATGCGAATAGGGCAGTTCCCTAGTGTGCAGGGCTGTTGTTCTGCGTGCCACAACCGCGTCAATAGGTGTTTACGATTGTACGGTCCTGAATGGCCTCATAAGGTGTCGAAACTTCCCGCGGATGGCCTTGTAAATGGCGAAGGCGGTCCTCTCATTAAAGTGGGAATTTTCAAGAAGCATATGATGTTAGCAAGCCACCTGCATATTTACAGGGAATTTT
>NW_021830874.1:0-3997 GCF_006345805.1 Octopus sinensis | reverse complement strand
CCTCAAACTTCTCTTGAAATCAAAACTTAACTCAGAGAAGATTGTGACTGCTATCAACATATTGGCTGTTGCTGTAGTCCGCTATAGTGCACCTGTCGTGAAATGCACACAAACGGAGATTAACCAATTCGATCGCACTACCCGAAAGACAATGACAATCCTTGGTTTCCTCCACCCTAAGGCGAATGTACATAGGCTCTAAATGAAGGTGGGTAAAGGTGGGCTGATTAGCGTACGGGTGTGCATCAACAGAGAAAGAAGAAACATGGCAAAATATTTGGTAAACAGTAAAGATGAACTACTAGAGTATGTAGCTAATGCAGAAGGATTTACCAAAAATGAGACTTGAGAGAGAGCTCATGAATTCCGATCAGGAACGACCAACGAGAGAAACGGAACCTTACTCTGCACGGAATTACATTGTCAGCTCCACAGTGAAACAAGCAAATTGAAAGATCAGGAAGTGTCATCGCTAATCACATATCAGATGTATGTGATATGTGATTAGGGTATTGGACTCATGATAGCAAGATTGTGGTTTCCATACCTGGACCTTGAGACACCTTGTGTTCTTCAATAAAACACTTCATTTCATGTTGCCCCAGTCCACACAGGTGATAAAAATGAGTAACCCAGCAACGGTGGCCAGTTAAGGTGGAAAACATATACGCTGGGAAATCGGCCCTATGAGTCTATGTGACACGGGAAGGGATTTTACTTTTTATATACATATAGGGGCATATTCTGCAATGTACCCTTCATATTTATTACATGACACAGCGTGATACCAAAAAAAATTTCCTCCTATTTTTAGCATGTTGATCGACCACATAGGGGCTCCCTCGTTCTCACTACATTCATTTAGTGTCCAAATTGCCACATCATACAACATAAGTATGTGTGTGTGTGGTGGGGGGGGGGTTTATAAGGAACAGCCTTGCCAGGTATGAATGGGTGAATGGCCCCTTCTATACTAAACACTGATGCTGTAACACTTGTAATGCTTCCTTCCTACCAAATTATGAAACGATTATTTTATTCCATCCCTCCCTCCACCCACCACCAGCTCCCTGATAATATACTTAGATAATGTAGCGTATTAGTGGAAGAAGAAAGTCGGGGAAATAAAAGATAACAAGAAATGAGTAATAAGTTGAGTGGCAGGTAGATTTGTAATAAAATATAGGCAGGAGGTATATGTAAGAACGGATGAATGGCAAGACAGGAATGCGTGTGTATATAAGTGTATTTATATGTGTATGTGTGTGTGTGAATATATATATATATATAGACATTATATTATATATGATGTATAATATATCATATTATATTATGCTATATTATATTATATTGTATTTGAATATTCTTACGTATCGATAAATAGATAATTTGACAGACAGAGATGAAGAGATAGATGTATCTCTTTACCTGGTTTCAATTCTCGCTCTTCTTCTCTCCTTCCCTCTCTGTTCCCCTCTGTCTCTATATCTATTCGAGCCCTCCCTCTACCAGATACACGTGCATATATATATATATAATATATATATATATATATATATATATATATATATATATATGTATATGTATATATGCACGTGTATATGTACTTACATACATACATACATACACACATGTATATATATATACGCATATAGCTACATACATGCAAACATACATGCGTACATACATACATACATACATATATATCTATATCTATCTATCTATTATCTATCTATCTATCTATCTATCTATCTATCTATCTATATATATATATAGATATATATACATATATACGTATGTGCGTATATATGTATGTATGTATACACATATGAAAGGCTGCAAAAGATAGATAGATAGATAGATAGATATATAGATAGATAGATAGATAGATAGATAGATAGATAGATAGATAGATAGATAGATAGATAGATAGATAGATACATACATACATACATACATACATCCATACATACATACAAATATACATACATACTTACAAAATGAGAGAAACGTTGTGTAAAGATATGAAAGAACGCTGGGAAAAATATGATATATTTATTGTGACATGTAAGAACGCTCTGGAACAACCAAAACTATACTCATCCGTTTATAAAAATCCGTTTCTGTCGCATATTTGCAAAACCAAATCTACTACCCATTGTTTAAAATCTAGTTTCTTGTTTTGTCTTTTGTTCGTTGTCGCCATTTTGTAACTTTTGTATAAGCGGTTTATTTTAGTGTTTTATTCCGCGTTGCCTTTCCTGCCAATGAAATTCCATCTCCCATCTATCCATGGAACATATAATAATATAAAAAAAAAGCAAACGAAAAACACCTCTTAGGAAGAAAATATTCACAAGATGTCCCAACAAATTGGGGTTTGATATCCCACCACACCGCGTCTTACGACGATCATAGCATCTGGTTAGCATAAACTAACAAACTACACAGAACTGTCAAACTTGAGAAATGACACTTTTTGTTTGTTTGTTTTTTTTTAAGTGACATAGCTTTCTCAAGAACAAACTACAACCAACAACATCACTTCCACCATCCCCAACACTGTCTCTACACCCATACCGCCATTACAAGAATTAATGTGCAGCAGAAATTCTACATATTGTTGGTAATTTCTTCCTGTATTTTTTTTGTATTTTTCTCCTGTGTCCTTGTCGCTTCGTTCCCCCAAACTTGCTTCTCCGTATTTTTTTTTTGTGATGGTTCTTTTTTATTCTTTTAATCCGAAATTTCAGCCAATTAGAAGCAATGTTCTTTGACAAAATGGACGAGGCATATAATTTCTGACATATATGACACTTTTCACGTTAACTTTGTTGTTGCGCTGTCTTCTGTTATTACCACCAATCTCTTCGTTGTTCTTTTTTACAATAAAAATAACAACAGCAACAACAATAACAACAATAACTACTACAACAACAACTACTACTACTACTACTACTACTACTACTACTACTACTACTACTGCTGCTGCTGCTGCTGCTACTACTGCTGCTGCTACTACTACTGCTATCTTTATTATTATTTGAGCTGGCAGAATAGTTAGCAAGCTGGACGAAATGCTAAGCAGTATTTCGTTCGTCTTGAGTTCAAATTTGCCTTTTATCCTTTCGGGGACGATAAATAAAGTACCACTGAAACATTGGGGTCCATGTAATCGACTAGTCTCTTTCTCCCAAAATTTTCAGGCCTTTTGTCTATTGTAGAATTTATTATTATTTTTTTTATTACTATTATTGTTATTGCTGTTATTATTATTATTATTTTATTATTATTATTATTATTATTATTATTATTATTATTATTATTAGATTATTATTATTATTTTATATTATTATTTGGTATTATTATTATTATTATTATTATATTTTTATTACTATTATTGTTATTGCTGTTATTACTATTATTATTGTTATTATTATTATATATTGTTATATTATATATATTATTATTATTATTATTATTATTATTATTATTATTTTTATTACTACTATTGTTATTGCTGTTATTATTATTATCATTATTATTATCATATTATTATTATTATTATTATTATTATTATATTCATTATCATATTATTATTATTATTATTATATTATTTTATCATTATCATTATCATTATCATTATTATTATTATTATTATTATTATTATTATTATTATTATTATTATATTATTATTATTATTATCATTATTATTATTATCATTAGTATCATCATATGAAACCTCACAGCTTATTTTACGGGGTATGATGCGAATTGTCAGCTGTCTAAAGTGACACTTGTTTACTGGTGATGCTTCAAGGACCCCTGCGAAGAATTTTGGCAGTTCCAAGCAATGCTGATTTTTGCAGGTATTCTACCTTTACATTTAGCCCTATCGTTTTGAGCCATCTTGGTATTTGAGTTGAATACCACAGAAGTAGAGGTATAACTACAAATTACAAATAATTAATTAGAGAAATATAATTGACAACGTAGC
>NW_021830873.1:0-4018 GCF_006345805.1 Octopus sinensis | reverse complement strand
ATACACACACATACACCAACACCTACACACAAACACACACTCTTTCTCTCTTTCTCCCCATTGCTCACCCTCTTTTACTATCCTATATCTCTCCCCACCCATACACACTCAATAATACTATAAAAAGAGAGGAATCACCTCAAACACATTCAAATCTGAAGAGTCTACTAGAGTAGATGCAAGTGCTAATATATGATTTATAAAAACATATCATATATTAATAAATATCTGTAAAAATAAACCATCCAAATTTCTGAGAACCTATTTCTTCTAATATATATTACCTGTAAATCACCTCCAAACCTTCTAATATATATATATATATATATATATATAATGTGTGTGTGTGTGTGTGTGTGGTGTGTGTGTGTGTGTGTATGTGTGTATATATATATATACAAAATTAGAAAATGGAGAAACATACTTAAATCAATCATCATCAACCATCAGATAATACCCAATCAATACTTTTTACACCATTACATAACAGCAAAGACATTATACATAATATATTGTAAATATAGCTAGACATAGAAATATAAATATAAAATACAATTACATCATATCTGACAGCTGTTTCGGCCGTGAGGACAAGTATGTCTCATTTAACCTATTAGCCACATAAAGCAGGTATAAATGAGACATTAACACAAGGATGTCTCACGGCCTCTTCAGAGAATTAATATAAGTGTGAAAAAAATTTACATATAAATATAAAAATATAAAAATATAAAGATGTGTGCATAGACACTTCATAATTCTACACATATCTATAACATACATATACACATTAATACAATAATACAATATAAACAAAATATATCAGTAACATAACAAACACAGTTATTTTCCATATTGGACTCCTAGTTCCATAACTAACATCAAGGAAATACATATACACTCATATACATATACACTATTTAACGCATATATATAATATATAACAATATATATATATATATATATATGTATATATATGCGTTTAAATACATGTATATCTTGAATATGTCTGGCTGTTTGTCTGTCTCCCTCTCTCTCTCTCTCTCTCTCTCTCCTCTCTCTCCTCTCTCTCTCTCTCTCTCTCTCTCTCTCTCTCTCTCTGACAAGCACTAAATCTTTGTAGGTGCAGTAGTGGCCTGTGTGAAGTTTACTTTCCAACCTCAATGTTCTGGGTTCAGTCGCTCTAAGTGACACTTTAGCAAGTGTCTTCTACTTGCGAATGGATTTGGTAGACAAACTGAAAGAAGCATAAGTTGTTAGGGTTTGTAATTGTGTCACGAAAAGTAAGATGGTGTAGACGGCATTAATTACAACAGTGTATTTTTGTTGCTGTGAATCTTGTAAAATTTCCTCCAATCTCTTGAAGTTTTTCAAATTTTCACCAGATTATTTTCGAAAAATGCTGTTTTGATTGTAGTTGTATATGGTTTCTCGACCTTCTAGGAATAGCAGCCAAATCTTTCCTGAACTGCACCATAATGTCTAAAACAACAAAACGGACAACGCCTTATATAACATTGTTGAGGGTAGACTTTCTGTTTGTGCTTTTCATTCATAATTTGAGCACCAATGCATAATAATAATCTTCCCAAATGCACAGTGACACTAAATATGTTTATTATGAATAATTATAAACATATTCTATGTATTAATAACAAAACACCTTTCAGTGGTGTGTTTCAGGACAGAGTTTATAATATCAAGTATTATAATTGTGTGCCTGTAAGAAAGATTTGGCTGCTATTTCTAGCAGGTTGAGAAACCATAGAAAGGTATCGTATGTGCCGATCTCCATGGTAATGGAGATCAGCGCACGAGATATTTCGGCAATGTAAGTTTTTGATTGGCTAAAATTATATAAGTTTAAATGTTTGTAACATCTTTATCATCAATTTCCAGGAGGAAAAAACAGAAATGAAAGCGATTTTCGCCATCAGGATGCAAAATAACAAATTCTATTGTCATAGTTGTTGTTGTTGAGTGTTTCGTGTTTAGCTGGAAGTGAAAAAAAAATCAGGGTCAAATATGAAGTGTATTCCCACGAGCCACGAGGAAATACGTTCATAAACAACATATTTACTCGCTTATGTAAGAGTAATAGTACAAATGCTCGTTGCCTTGTGCACGCGCGCTCGCACCCGACTACGCTTGTATGTAGACATGTATGTGAGTATGCGTGTGTATGTATGCGTGTGTATGTATGTATAAATACATACACACATGTATATATATATATGTGGTGTGCGTGAGTGTGTATGTATATGTTTATAGTGTATACATACAACGAACACACAAATATGCTTGCATATGTACATCTATGTATGTATGTATGTACGTATGTATGTATGTATGTATGTATGTATGTATGTATGTATGTATGTATGTATGTATGTATGTATGTATGTATGTACGTATGTATGTATGTATGTATGTATGTACGTATGTATGTATGTATGTATGTGGTATGTATGTATGTATGTATGTATGTATGTATGTATGTACGGATGTATGTATGTATGTATGTATGTATGTATGTATGTACGGATGTATGTATGTATGTATGTATGTACGTATGTATGTATGTATGTATGTATGTACGTATGTATGTATGTATGTATGTGGTATTATGTATGTATGTAGGTATGTATGTATGTATGTATGTATGTACGTATGTATGTATGTATGTATGTATGTATGTACGTATGTATGTATGTATGTATGTGGTATGGATGTATGTATGATGTACGTATGTATGTATGTATGTATGTATGTAGTATGACGTATGTATTATGTAGTATGTATGTATGACGTATGTAGTATGTATGTATGTGGTATGTAGTATGTATGTATGTATGTATGTATGTATGTATGTATGTACGGATGTACGGATGTATGTATGTATTGTATGTATGTATGTATGTATACGGATGTATGTATGTATGTATGTATGTACGTATGTATGTATGTATGTATGTATGTATGTATGTATGTACGTATGTATGTATGTATGTATGTGGTATGTATGTATGTATGTATGTATGTATGTATGTATGTATGTATGTATGTACGTATGTACGGATGTATGTATGTATGTATGTATGTATGTATGTATGTATGTATGTACGGATGTATGTATGTATGTATGTATGTATGTATGTATGTATGTATATACGGATGTATGTATGTATGTATGTATGTACGGATGTATGTATGTATGTATGTATGTATGTATGTATGTATGTATGTATGTATGTACGGATGTATGTATGTATGTATGTATGTATGTATGTATGTATGTGTTCTTTACGCGAAACAGTGACGGATATTTAGGATATTTAATACTGTACATTTCGAATATACACATTATATGTATGTATACACACACACAACACACACACCTACATACATACATTTATATATATTATATATATATATATATATATATATAGAATATATATATATATATATATATATATGTATGTATGTATGTATGTATGTATGTAGTATGTATGTATGTATGATGTATGTGTATATATATATACATATATATGTATGTAATATATACATGTATATATATGTATATATATATATATGTATGTATATATATATGAGTATATATATGTATGTATATATATATGTATGTATATATATATGTATGTATATATATATATATGTATGTATATATATATATATGTATGTATTATATGTATGTATATATATATATGTATATAATATATGTATGTATGTATATATATATATGTATATATATGTATGTATGTATATATATATGTATATATATATGTATATTTATATGTATATATATATATATGTATGTGTATATATGTATGCATATATATGTATGTATATATATTTATGCATATGTGTATTTGTGTGTATGTATGTATGTATATGCATATACATGTTTATATGTATGTACAAATTTATTTGTAAGTATAGACACATGTACACGTATGTACGGAGATATGTACAAATGCATGTATGTAGGTTGTGTGTATGT
>NW_021830872.1:0-2500 GCF_006345805.1 Octopus sinensis | reverse complement strand
ATGACAATAGGATCGCATTTAGAAGTTCTCCTCCGAGGCAAAAGTCAGAGCAAGGCTGTTTATTGAAGACCAGCAGTCGTCTATGCATTCCAGACTGCCCTCTCCTTGCTACTGATGTTATCCAAGGGAAAGGCAAAGGGGCCGATACAGCTTGGCACCAGTGACATCGCAATTTATTTCTACAGCTGAGTAAAGTGGAGCAATGTGAATTAAAGTGTCTTGCTCAAGAACACAACATACAACTCGATCCGGGAATCGAACTCACTACCTCACGATTGTCAGCCCGATGCTCTTACCATGCGCCTTCACTTAATAAACTAAAGAGATGTGTATATACTTTTCTCTGTTTCTCCTCTGCAACTGTTTATTCATATTCGTATAGCCATAGCCATTAAAGACACGTATATGTATATATGTATGGGTATATATATATATGTGTATATATATGTATATATATATATATATATATATTATATATATATATATATGTATGTATGTATATATATATATATATACATACATACATATATACATATTACATACATACATACATACATACAACATACATACATACATCATACATACATATATATATACATATATATATACTGTGTAGTTGCCAAAATAAAAAAGTCTGAAATAAAAAATATAAGATGCCGACAATTTACTCATCGTACCCTGTATATGGTGAGAAATATATCTACACACATATGATGGCAATTTATATATGGGGAAAATAAAGATTAACACAAGTGTAAATTATTAGTTCCTACGTTCACTTCGCCATTGCAGTTATTTGAAACTCAGCATTAAATGTTCCAAGTGCGTTTGGATAACTGACCGCAATGGATCATGAAAGGAACACTTTAGGGCATTCTGTTACGGAGCTCTAATATCTGAAGTCAGACATATGAGTCCTACTTAGACAACATCGCATCTAACATCACACGCATCAACAGACATAAAAATGCACCCCAACCCCAGCCTGTAGCTTTCGAAATTCTGCCATGTGCCCTCTAAAAGGATCTTGTCTCTCAAGGGCCGTAGTATACAGAGCCACCCTTACACCATCCGATGGCTTTACTCGACACTATACGGGAATGACAGCTAATGACCTCAAGGGAAGATACTCCCAGCATATGCACTCGTTCAGATCCAGGGACAGACCGAACTCTACTTCCCTGTCTCATTTTCTCTGGAGACTCTGTGATCTCTGAAATGAAATACCCAGCATCAAGTGGTCTATCGCCGACAGAACACCACCATATTTTCCCGGCGCCCCCTGTCGGTCATATGTCGCGGAAAAGAATCATGTCTACGTCTCCATGCATATTCAGGCATCCGTTTCAGTCGCTTTGCCCTGGTTACATCTGATTCAGTTGCCTGTCTTTCTCTCTGCCGTTGTGCCTTTGCTGTTAAATTTTCTCTTTCAGTTGCATATTGTATATAAATGAAAAGTCGTTAAAAACTATCTTGTTTCGCGTGCTAGAAATAGCAGCGATTACATAGTTATTATTGCAAGGCTTAAAACGTTCCAAGTAGCCATATCAACAAAATCACTTCTTCATTTAAAAATGAAATTTTATTGGTATATTAAAGAATTTTCGTTCTATCAAAATTATTCATTTAACAAACTCCAGAAACTGATAATATTCCTGAAATTTTGTCTCGTTTCAAAGTTATATAGCTTTTATTAGGTTATCATTAATGAAAATAGAGGCGAGCGACAATGAGAGACTGTTGCAAATAAAAACGTTAAATGTTGCCTGCAACGAATTAATAGTGTTTATTATTAAACATTAAAATGTACCCCGCAGTGAATGCAATGAATTTTTAAATTCAGGAAAAATTGAACGCAGTGAATGCAATGAATATTTAAATTTATGAAGAATTGAACGCAATGAATTTTTAAATTCATGAAGAATTGAACGCAGTGAATGCAATGAATATTTAAATTTATGAAGAATTGAACGCAATGAATTTTTAAATTCATGAAGAATTGAACGCAGTGAATGCAATGAATATTTAAATTTGAGTGAATTTGGAGTTTTAAAAAAATCAATAAACTTCAGAAATCGAAATTATAGGCAACTTCTTAGAACCTGAGTTTATAAAAATATTTCCTGACAGTCCAGCTTTTAATATTGCCTTTTTTTAGTACTTTTCGTAATTATTACATATCTGATTAATAAGAAGCTTTCTCCATTATAGATGCGTGTATCTATAGACATACATTTGTAAACTCACATGACCGCACCAACGCAAACATGGGAAGCAATAATATGTAATACAAATATAGTAAATCGCCTAAATACGTTAATAAAATAATTTCTTGAGTGGATCACTTCATGTAAAAAGCAAATTTTCGTCTATCAGTGATATTTCTGTTGTGATTTATGCTTCACAATGCCATTTTTAGGCAGTTATGCAATGTGCTTAAATATAGCTTCAAAACTTTAGTTTTATCTTAATGTATTTTCATAAATAACTATATTTACAA
>NW_021830871.1:2500-4053 GCF_006345805.1 Octopus sinensis | reverse complement strand
ATAACTCAAGTGCATAGTACGGATAAGCTACAAATACAGTGAAATACATATCTACCTCTCTCTCGTTGTCACTTCTAGGATGGTTTCTTTTCATCTAACTCTGAAGTATATTGTTTTTTAACATTACACATCTTTAATGGAATTTTTCCAGGACAATGAATTGCAGCGTCTGGCATTTAAACAACACACATGCTTCAAGTGGTACTGATAATATTTATGTTATAAATCTGTTTCTGTGGCATAATCTAAATTTATTTTATATATGGTTCTTAATTATAAAACAATAAGGAGAATGTTAAGAAATTTTAGTTATTTCACTGTTCTTAAAACAATAGGATATACAAGCTTACACTCATTACTTTTTTGACATCTATTGTTACAGTTTAGTAATGATACATCAATCCCAATTGAACAAACCTATAATCAAACACATTCTAACCATGACCATTCCATCTTTTTATACAGCTAGGACAGTATTTGCCCAATAAAGCCATCCATTAATATGTTGAATGTGTGCATCCTTCTTTTAAGAAAATACATACATACATACACACACACACATATATAATGCATACTCACACATATACATATGCATACGAATATACATACACATACTCTTTACTCTTTTACTCTTTTACTTGTTTCAGTCATTTGACTGCGGCCATGCTGGAGCACCGCCTTTAGTCGAGCAAATCGACCCCGGGACTTATTCTTTGTAAGCCCAGTACTTATTCTATTGGTCTCTTTTTGCCTAACCGCTAAGTTAGGGGACGTAAACACACCAGCATCGGTTGTCAAGCAATGCTAGGGGGACAAACACAGACATACATATATATATATATACATATATACGACAGCTTCTTTCAGTTTCCGTCTACCAAATCCACTCACAAGGCTTTGGTCGGCCCGAGGCTATAGCAGAAGACACTTGCCCAAGGTGCCATGCAGTGGGACTGAACCTGGAACCATGTGGTTGGTTAGCAAGCTACTTACCACACAGCCACTCCTGCGTCTATATATACATATATACATACACGCACACACACACACACATATATATATAAATGCATACTCACAAATATACATATGCATATGAATATACATACACATACATATACATATATACATATACATACACGCACACTCAAGCAAATGCACCCGTGCATACACTCACATATGCACACGCGAACCCAAAGCCTCGGAAGAATTTAATTAATAAATATGAAATCTAAAATTATATTTTCAAGTGGAACATTCGCACCAGCAATAACCCTGGACAAAATACCAATGTTTAGCATAAAACGTGAAATAGAATCGATAAATTAACCCAAAAGAGAACGATTAATGCTAAAGATGAGCAAAACAGCAGTTATTTTTTTAATCGAAAACCCAGATATCAGACACAAGATGGCTACCGAGCAGGAGAAGCCAAATGTCATTAGCTTATCTTAGAAAACATTAAACGATATACATTTTAATATTGAGTAAGGGACTAAAATTACACCCACTCCCAAAAGTTCAACCAGCCTGAAATGAAAAATGACGTCATAGAG
>NW_021830869.1:0-4015 GCF_006345805.1 Octopus sinensis | reverse complement strand
CTTTATATAGATTCATGCATATGTACAGCTATAAATATTTTATGCGTGTATGTTATGTAACAGAGAGAGAGGAGGGGTGAGAGGAGAATGAGATAGAGAGAAAGGGAGAGAAAAAGAGAGAGGAGAGAGAAAGGGAGCTAAAAAACTGTTTGACGTCTTGTGATTTAACCATCTAAATCAATCCTCCCCGTGCAGATCTGATATAAAACCTTCCCGCCAATTCTGTCACTACACATATTTTAAAAATATTGTCTATCAAGCACGCCAATATTTAATACATCTTTCTTTTTAAGGCAGTAGTGCTTACTCTGGGATACATATTACTGCTATTTCGAGCAAGAGGTCTCCTCATTGGTCCCGCAATGCTATCTGGTTGACTTATTCAATATTTCATTTATCTGCGTTTCTTCATGGAGAAAGCTGAGTAAGAAGTTAAGCTAAAAACACCACCATGTTCTGTATGACGTTTCAACCTTTAGAATGTTCTCAAATAATGAATTAGTGAGGAAGGAACATTACCTGGTGGTTTAACCTGCTAGAAGTAGCATTCATAATTCTCTCAAAAAGCACCTTACCATATTTGAAAGAAAGAACCCATTGGAGAATATAGTTCTAAAGATGTATTATGCTTCAATAATATATTAGAAGAGGTGCATTTTACCATAGATCTGCTTGTCCAAAACTGATCTGCGGCCATACAGCAGTAATAAAGACCATCTAAGCGCTGGTTTCAACTGCGGGGAATAGCAGTGAAATTGTCCTCAAATCTAAAGACATTTAATCTATCTAAAGATATTAATGAATGTAGTCTTAGAAAACGGAGTGCAAGTCAGGTTTGGGACGCCTTTGGTGCTTGATATACTCTGCAAGATTTAACTTGAGAATGTAACGACAACAGCAGCAACAACATCAATGCCAGTTATTGAAATTATAGCATGTTTTGTACTGGAATATATTATTTATTTTCACTGTACTCAACCATGAAATCAAGACGGAATCGAAAGAGTGGTTAATCATTACTTCATGTATTCGTTCTGGTTCTGTACGATTCATGTTTGAATACCATCGAGGACAACTTCGTTTTTTTCTATATATATATGCGGTCGATAAGTTAAGTTCCAGTCCACTACTAGGGTTATTCTTCTCTCTCCATTTTCTCCCTCCACCTGCTCTCTGGAATAATTCGACGTTGACTGAGCTAGAAAAGGCTGGGCACTTTGTTGACTTAGCTGACCAACACTCGCTATACATATTACGACTGCGCCTTCTGTAACAACCAATCAGAGAGCTGTGAACCAAAGACAAAACGGAAACATAAAACATGAACAATCCTCAGCTTTGCCGATTGGTCAAATAAATCAATGACGTAACAAAAATATGGTCACTTGTGAATGCAAAATGACTCCCGAATTTTCTGAGAGCATTTTTGCTGATAATCGAGAACGTAGTAGTAGTAGTAGTAGTAGTAATAGTAGTAGTAGTAGTAGTAGTAGTAATAGTAGTAGTAGTAGTAGTAGTAGTAGTAGTAATGGTGGTGGTGGTTGTTGTTGTGGTGGTAGTGGTGGGTGGTGGTGGTGGTAGTAGTAGTAGTAGAAGTAGTAGTAGTAGTAAGACATTGGAAATCAACAACAGGTTGTTGGAGTGTTCTAAAACCATTTTACATGTTGCTGTTGTTGTTGTTAGCGCTGTTGTTCTTTGTCCCATTCAGGTAGGCTTATGAGCAAACAACGTTTATCTTTTTTATTTTCAAGAGCCTGCATACCTTGGACTTTATTCTTTTACTCTTTTACTTGTTTCGGTCAATTGACTGTGGCCATACTCGAGCACCGCCTTTAGTCGAGCAAACCGATCCCACTACTTATTCTTTGTAAGTCTAGTACTTATTGTATCGGTTCCTTTTGCCGAACCGCTAAGTTACGGGGAAGTAAACACACCAGCATCTGTTGTTAAGTGATGTTGGGGGGACAAACACAGACACACAAACACATGTATTTACATATACATATATACGACGGGTTTCTTTCAGTTCCGTCTACCAAATCCACTCACAAGGCTTTGGTAGGCCCGAGGCTGACACTTGCCCAAGGTGCCACGCATCGGGACTGAACCCGGAACCATGTGGTTGGTAAGCAAACTATTTACTACATAGCCTTATCCGTCGTAATATTATTGTATTTGTTAACTTTGTTATTGTCACTGTTGTTGTTGTGGTTGTTGTTGTTGTTGGTTGTGGTGGTGTTGGTGTTACTGCTGTTGCTGCTAATACTGATAATGATGAGGATGATGATGATGATTATGATGGCGCTAATGATTTGTTTCTTTACCGTGTAAACAAAAGGGCATATCAGCATGACTTCTTTGGTATCATCACCTGGTGAGCAATTTTAAGTGCATATTTCGGAATGGCATGTTCCACACACAAGTAAGAATTCGCTCTTTTGGCCAAAACATATCCGGTTCTACAAGGTATCTTTGATATTTTGGGAGATAGGGTAGGAGCGATGTTGATCAGGTCACATTGAAGTGTTGTTGCGCCATTTTTCATTTGTAACTTATGTACCAGAGAGTAAAGCTGGTTAATATAAAATAGCTGCATGTATATAGTGAGTATATATACATAAGCGTAGGAGTGGCTGTGTGGTAAGAAACTTGTTTCCCAACAACTTGGTTCCGGGTTCAGTCCCACTGCGTGGCACCTTGGGCATTCTGAGTGAATTTGGTGGACGGTCGCTGAAAGAAGCCTGTCGTATATGTATGTATGTGTGAGTGTGTCTCTGGGGGGGGGTCTTCGTGTCTGTGCTTGCCCCCCACCCCATCACCGCTTGAATACCGGTGTTGGTGTGTTTATGCCCCCATAATCTAGCAGTTCGGCAGAAGAGCGAGTTTGAATAAATACTAGGCTTTAAAAAGCATATATGTATATATATATATATATATATATATATATATTATATAAGTATAAGTATGTACACACACGCACACGCATACACATTTATATTTATTATTATATGTATGTATATGTATGTATGTAGTTATATATAATACATTTATATATATATATATATATATATATTATATATATATATATATATATATATATATATATATATATATATAAATGTATATGTATATATTAAATACATACATACATATACATACATATAATAATGCGGTCATTTTCGCCATCAGGATATCCAATCTGAATCCACCTGAGAATGTCCTTAGAAGAGACACGAAACAATTGTACTGGCGAATTTAATTTTATTTAATTTATATAAAATTTTTTTATGTATTGGATTAAGTCTTTCTTTGTTTGATTGCAAAATAGCGGTTTTGTCTCTAATTATATTATATATATATATATAAATATCTATATCTATCTATCTATCTATCTATATATATATATATATATATATATATATATATATATATATATATATATTATTGAAGTAGATAAATGAATTATCTTATTACGGATAATTCAAATGATAACCGATACCTGGGTAGCAAAAATCACAAAGAAAAAGCACGGTTGAGGTTACGACCATGGGGCCAAAATCCGTGCCTTAGGGCGGAAATTTGAAGTTTTATATATTAGTGTAGGAGAAATGGAGCTGAACGAAGATTTTACTATAAAATTGGATTCAATCCTAAATCTGAATTTTCCCGTAAATTTGGATTTATTCCCTAATATTATTATATATATATATCTATATATTATATATATATATATATAATATATATATATATATATATATATAATATATATATATATATATATATATGTATGTATAGAAAGGCGTGTGGCTTAGTGGTTCGGGCAAACCACTCACGATCATAAGGTCTTGAGCTCCCGGTGACGCGTTGTGTCCTGGAGCAAGACACCTTATGTTAATGTTGCTCCAGTTCACCCAGCTGGCAAAACTGAGTGGTACCTGTAATTCAAAGGGCCAGCCTCGTCACATTCTGTGGAGTACTCAGCCACTTGCACGTTAACTTCACGAGCAATCTGTTC
>NW_021830868.1:0-3998 GCF_006345805.1 Octopus sinensis | reverse complement strand
CGTCTGCCGTTACGTTGTGAGTTCAAATTCCGCCGAGGTCGACTTTGCCTTTCATCCTTTCGGGGTCGATAAATTAAGTACCAGTTACGCACTGGGTCGATATAATCGACTTAATCCGTCTGTCTGTCCTTGTTTGTCTCCTCTGTGTTTAGCCCCTTGTGGGTAGTAAAGAAATAGAAATAGCTATTTCGTCTGTCGTTACGTTCTGAGTTCTATTTCCGCCGAGGTCGACTTTACCTTTCATCCTTTCGGGGTCGATAGATAAAGTACCAGTTTCGCACTGGGGTCGATGTAATCGACTTAATCCCTTTGTCTGTCCTATGTTTAGCTCCTCGTGGGCAATAAAGAAATATATAGCACACTCAGATATTACTTGCGGCGGCATCCCACCCGTGGTGGGTTGAGCCGGCTCCGACCAACGAGTTCACCAAGTCCCTCACGAACGCTCACCGCATCCGATGAGCTTTCAAATTTGACAAATGCCCTACTGGGAGAGCCAGTGCACCGGACAGCGCGGACGTCGAGCCGAAGTCGTCATTCGTTGTTGAGGAGTAGAGCTCATGTTCGAAGTTTCAGTGAGAATACAAGTTCACATGTGGTCCCCGGACACACTTTGGGATAGTGAGATCCGTAGCAGCTCATCTTGCCGTCGATTATCACACATCGCAGAGGATTCGCTGATCAAGTCATCACCGATTTTTGGAGCAGATGTAGCTGGGTTTGAAGCAGATTCTAGAGACATGCTTTAGCAAAAGCTAAAGGATGCCTCACAACCAATGGCCTTCCAGTATGCCGGACACCAACCCAGAACTTCTGAAGGCCTGTGCTATCGCTAATACACATTAACTTACACTAGGTTCGTCCATCCTTTTGCCAGGTCTTTTTTTTTTAGTCCTGCTGGGTTTCTAGTAACCCTCCTCACCAGGCAAGCCTAGTGCTGGCGCCGGCTTAGTCACCGACAACCCGACCATGCAACAAATTGTATTGGATTCCATGTTACCTGTAGTACTCATGAGAGACCTCACAAAGGACCTGACTCTATAATTCATATATCCACTTATATACATACATTTGGCGGCGAGCTGGAAGAAACGTTAGCGCGCCGGGCGAAATGCTTAGTGGTATTTCGTCTGCCGCTACGTTCTGAGTTCAAATTCCGCCGAGGTCGACTTTGCCTTCCATCCTTTCGAGGTCGATAAATTAAGTACCAGTTACGTACTGGGGTTGATGTAATCGACTTAATCCCTTTGTCTGTCCTTGTTTGTCCCCTCTATGTTCAGCCCCTTGTGGGTAATAAAGAAATAGGTATTTCGCCCATCGCTACATCACTACAGTTCAAATTCCGCCGCGGTCGACTTTGCCTTTCATCCTTTCGGGGTCGATAAATTAAGTACCAGTTACGCACTGGAGTCGATCTAATCGACTTAATCCGTTTGTCTGTCCTTGTTTGTCCCCTCTATGTTTAGCCTCTTGTGGGCAATAAAGAAATATACATACATACATACATACATACATACATACATACATACATACATACATACATACATACATACATACATACATACATACATAGTGGTTGTCAACTCATAGACTTGTGTGACCATCACTGAGAAATTAACTTATTCTAGATGTTAAAGACAAAAACTGCCAGTGATGCCCGTGCTAAAATTTAAAGCCAACAACGGCTTGCACAACATTGCTAAGACTCTCACCTACAAAGCCAGGTTATCCAAAAACAAGCAAGAGAAAGTTCTCTGGCCTCGCAATGAAGCGGATGCTATTTAGTGGCAGTGGCTTAAAGATTACAGTAAAAAAACATTAATAGTTTTAGACTATTTTAGACATACAGACTAACAGATTTATTCCTTACTAAAAACCAAATTATAAATTATTCCACGTAACCAAATACTTTAATCATCCTTCAAGCATTCGTTGGAATTCGGTCTCCAATATAAATAAGAGTATTTTCTTGTCATTGGATGAAGCTACCTTTAACACTGCCTCAGCTTATGACTAAAAAGAAATTGTGTTTTTTGAGATTAGGTTCATTATACTGTTAAGAATAGAAATAGACCTTGGAAAATTTTGTGGTTTAATCCAACTTTCAATTTTTGCGTAAAGATTAACTTAGCTCTAGAATTCCTTTTGACATTCACGAAAGACGTATGAAGCATAGAGTCTTCAGCATTGGATGTTTGCCAAACTTGTAAAATATTTCTCCTTCTTTTAACTAATTTAATAGTAAAAGTTTCTCTGGTATCAATAATAATTTTCAACTTCTCGCGTGTAATTGAAAAGATTTCAGTAATTGCCTCCTGATGGTAATTACTTAGCTAAACAGATTGTATATAATACAAAAGAACAGACTGAAAACAGCACCATGCACAAAACGTATAATGGTTAACGGGAAACATTTAAAACGTAGTTCTATATAACAAGAATTTCTTTTAAAGTATCCGGATAAAAGGCGTTTGTCCGAGTATTGGGTTTTGAAAGAATTTGGCTCAGCTTCCGTTACGTTACATTGTTCTATATTGGAACTCAAGGATCCATACCAACACATCTCTTATCGTGCCTTAGTGAAATGTTCGTTGAATTTGAATGAGAAATCCTCTATTATTATTTTTTCTTTTGTTTTTTTTTCAGGAGGAATTTGCTTTGAAGCAGAAATATGAATTACTAAATTTTTGCAGATAGGCAGATGCCTGCTTTCTAACTTTTCACCGCTTAATGGATAAAGTGCTTTAGAACTGTTCTTTTCTCTTCTTTGTTTAATTGAAACACCTTTGATCATAAACCTGCTTGTTCAGAGCAAACTTAATGTTTAAAAATAACAATATCAGCAACAATAATAATGAAGAATCAACGATGGAGCCTTTTACACGATCATTCCATCTCTTAGAAATACTACCCAAATCTCCCTCAAATCATATCTGATAGACTTTCAAGTAAAAGGATTGATACGTAGGCAAAGCGATCATTTAGCAGAATCGATAGAGCATCGGACAAAATTCTTGGTTTTATTCGTTCTAGCTCTTTAACTTCTGAGTTCAAATCATGCGAAGACTAGCTTTGCCCTTCATTTTTTCGGAGCACGGAAAAAAAAAGTAGTAGCACGGAGCGATGAACTGTGAGGGTATTGCACGAAATCTTCAACTGTATTTGCCTTAATTTTTTTATGTTTCCGATACGAAATTCACCGACGTCGAATTTACTTTCGTTCTTTCGATGTCACTAAAGTAAAGTACCAACAGAAGATAGTAGGATTGGTACAGAAATGATGCAGGCCATTCAGAACTTAGACCAGCCTTACAACATACGTTTCTTTCTCCCAGTCCGACAGTTAGAGCTTCTTTCTTGAATTTATTCTTCAATATCCTCCATCCATCACCTTCATTACACGGGCTGGAAAAATGCAGTCGAAATATTATAGACTAGCTGACCACGTGCCGTCAGTAATGATGGCTAATCGTAGTATTTTATATATAAATAAGGTACAAAATAAGATACATAATAATTACACATACAAACAGTCCCTTGTACACGCACACACATACACACATACACAGAGTTGAAACGCTGATTTTTTTTCACTCCTTCCTTCCTTTCTCCTCACACACTCTCAGTCAGAGCTATTTCTCTCACTACTTTTCCTTCACTGAATTATTATTTTCACTCCTTCTCCGCGTCCGGCGTGATTCTGGACACACTCACACACACACACACACACACACACACACACACACACACACACACCACCACACACACCCCCAACACACACACCGCCACACACCACACATATATATATATATATATATACAAATATATAAAAACATTACGCTCATTATTTTATTAGGAGATAACTTACAAACAAGAAATCTAAAGTTTTATGATCATGCATATCACAGAATAAAATTGTTATCGTTTCTTTTACTTTTTACTTCTTTCACTCATTAGACTGTGGCCATGCTGGGGCACCGCCTTGAAGAACTTTTAGT
>NW_021830867.1:0-3992 GCF_006345805.1 Octopus sinensis | reverse complement strand
TATAAGGCTCACACATTTTAGATATTTAATACATCCGCACGAATATGTGTGTTTATTTATTTCATAAATATTTACATACATATATACAGATAGATAGATAGATAGAGAGAGAGATAGAGAGAGGGAGAGAGAGAGAAAAAGACAGACAGACAGACAGACAGAAAAAAAGGAGGACGTTTTATTTCAATGAGTTCAAGCAAGATAAATGTGATATAGTAAGAGAGGGGGAGGCAGACAGACTTACAAAGAGAGAGCAGACTACGTCACAAAACTGCTTTCAACTTCACACTAACAGATCGCAGTAACGTTTTAGATATGAAAACAAGCAATCTCATTGGTTAAAATTCGCAGTTTTAATCTACGATTAAAGTCATAAAATAGATTTTTCTCAAATAAACTAGTTCCAACTGGCGAATAAACTAGTTCCACTCTATGAGTACACAAAGTTTCAAATTATTTAGTTAACTAGAAAGATCTGGGGTCCTGGCCACGATATTGAAAAGATCCGATATTTTTAGTAAGAGGGATGGTTTAGTGTGAGAAAATGTTAGTAATTGTACACGGTTGGCATGGATAGTATGGCTCTAATAAGCATAATCCTTCAGTATGGGAGATTTAAGAAAGTAAATAGAAATTAAAGGGGAAATAAGTAGGTTTCCATTCCTTACACCGAATCAGTATTGGAGTAACTTTTGAATTTCACTAAATTAGCCAAATTATTAAACAAGATTCTTCAGTGTTTGGCAACGGCGTTGACTAATTATGAATTAACTTGCACTTCACTGAGTATTTGCTGGTGTACAAGATGCATCCTTACTTTACCAGAATATTTAGGGCAGAAACCAGATTAATACGTTTCGTCATTCAGCCATTGGAAAACGTTTTAAAGTAGTTTTGTAGAGAAAATGTGGCTGCATTTCGCTTTGACCCTTTAACCTTTAACATTGTTCAATGTAATGAAGATGAATGGAAATTGAACTCACGATTGAGCCATGCACCTTCAAATATATATGAGAAGTTACACAGCTTCATATATATACTAGAAGTATCACCCTATATATATATATATCCTACAAGAATCGCCAAGTGTTGCTCGCATTTGTTTTCTTTTCGACCCTTTAGAATTGGAATTTTCGAAAAGTAAAAATCTGGCATTATGTAGCTTGTTATTCTGTAAAAGTGAACAGTTTTCTGGTTGAAATACACCGAAAAACGGCGACACAGCAGTCAAAGAATCGTAAAAATTAGGGATTCTCATAATAAAAAAAGCACCTTTCTGATCTAAATAATTTTTGGTGTTGACATGGTGCGATTTGAATTTTTCTTCTACGGAAGGAAGGGCAAGCTTTCTTTTATCATTCTCTCAATTTTGGTCAACATACGCCACAGTGTCTCGGTAGAGATAGTGTTAGTTGAAGGCTACAAAACCTGCCACACACACAGACAACTTCAGCTTTATATATATAGATATATCGTGCAATGCCACTCCCTGTAAGAAGCATTTGTGCTAGTTCATGTAAAAAGCACACATGCTGATCCATGTGGTTATTCAACTTACTCCTTCCCCTGAAATTGCTGCCCTTGTGCCAAAATACTGTCAGATACAATAATGCCTTGATATGTGAGTTAATTTCTTACTGGAGATTGCTCCTGAAGTGAAAACTCATAAAGCAAAGCAATAATTTCCAATAGAAGCAATGTTATAAATTGTAATTCATTCCTAGAAAAATATTTTACCAATAAAATTTATAATACTTGTAAATAAATGACAATAGAACAACAGTAGAATGTAAAGAATATTTTATGTAAAGTCAAAAACAATGTCAAGATCATTTAGAATAGATAAAATATTATTATTATAATTGTTTTCTGAATCGCTTTGAAAAGACTCAGGGACACCATCATTTGTAGACATGACCACTGATTCACAAGCAAAGAAACAAGTCTAGAGTTGTTTACTGAGAAGCATTCCTTTGCTCTTTATAAACTTTTTGGTAAGACACAGATGCATTTGTTATGGTAGTAGAGTCTTTCAAAATAAAACTCATAAACGAAGTCTGTACCTTGGGAAATGAATCTATTCCTCATGAAATGTGTTCTCTGTCTATATGAACATGCCTGTGCATGGTTAAGTGATCGTTTCGAGAGAAAGACTTACCACAGATTTCACAGTGAAATGGTTTCTCTCCTGTATGAATATGCTTGTGCTTGGTTAAGGTATCGTTTTTAGAAAAGGATTTACCACAGATTTCACAGTGATATGGTTTTTCTCCTGTATGAACACGCCTGTGCATAGTTAAGTGATCATTTTGAGAAAAGGATTTACCATAGATTTCACAGTGATATGGTTTTTCTCCTGTATGAACACGCTTGTGCATGGTTAAGTGATCATTTTGAGAAAAAGATTTACCACAGATTTCACAGTGATATGGTTTTTCTCCTGTATGAACACGCTTGTGCATGGTTAAGTGATCATTTTGAGAAAAGGATTTACCACAGATTTCACAGTGATATGGTTTTTCTCCTGTATGAACACGCTTGTGCATGGTTAAGTGATCATTTTGAGAAAAGGATTTACCACAGATTTCGCAGTGATATGGTCCCTCTTCTGTATGAAGATGCTTGTGCTTGGTTAAGGTACCGTTTTGAGAGAAAGATTTACCACAGATTTCACAGTGATATGGTTTTTCGCCTGTATGAACATGCTTGTGCTTGGTTAAGGTATCGTTTTGAGAAAAAGATTTACCGCAGATTTCACAGTGATATGGTTTTTCTCCTGTATGAACACGCCTGTGCATAGTTAAGTGATCGTTTTGAGAAAAAGATTTGTCACAGATATCACAGTGATATGGTGCTTCTCCAGTGTGAACACCACTCTTGTGCCTAGTTAAGTTTTCGTTTCGAGAGAAAGACTTACCACAGATATCACAGTGATATGGTTTTACTCCTGTATGAGTACGTTCGTGAATGACTAACTTCGCTTTCTGAGAGAACGACTTGCCACAGATATCACAATCATATGATGTTTTACCCTTTTCATTCTTCTCATCAGAAAAATCAATCTCTTCAGACTCTCTTTTACATTCAACTTCACTCCTACGTAATTCATTTTCCATAATTTTCCTTTCGCTCCTCACAGTACACAAAGGTTTTCCTTCTTCTCGTATATTACTCTTAACAAATGATTTACCAGAGATATCACAATGATATGGCTTCTCTCCCGTATGAACACGCCTGTGCTTGGTTAAGTTATCATTTAGAGAGAAAGATTTACCACAGATTTCACAGTGATATGGTACTTCTCCTGTATGAACACGCTTGTGCATGGTTAAGTGATCGTTTCGTGAGAAAGATTTGTCACAGATTTCACAGTGATATGGTTTTTCTCCTGTATGAACACGCCTGTGCATGGTTAAGTTATAATTTTTAGAAAAGGATTTACCACAGATTTCACAGTCATATGGTATCCCTCCTGTATGAAAACGCCTGTGACTAGCTAATACACTCCATGTAGAGAATGATATACCACAGATATCACAGTGATATGGTTTCTCTCCTGTGTGAACAGTACGCTTGTGCATAGTTAAGGGTCTAGTTTCAGAGAAAGATTTACCACAGATATCACACTGATATGGCTTTTCACCTGTGTGAATACGTATGTGTCTAGTTAAGTAACTTTTATCAAAGAATGATTTACCACAGATATCACAGTGACATGGTTTTTCTCCTGTATGAACACGCTTGTGAATAGTTACTTTACTAATTTCAGAGAAGGATTTACCACAAATATCACAGTGATATGGTTTTTCTCCTGTATGAATGTATTTGTGCCTAGTTAAGTTATAACTTTGAGAGAATGATATATCACAGTATCACAGCGATATGGCTTCTCACCTGTATGAATGCGTTTGTGAGTAGTTAAATGACGAATATCAAAAAATGATTTACCACAACGTCACAGTGATATGACTTCTCTCCTGTATGAATACGTC
>NW_021830866.1:0-3983 GCF_006345805.1 Octopus sinensis | reverse complement strand
CATCCCAATCAGCGATCGACAGTCCAACCCCCAAGGCGAGTTGTGTTATGTTCTGCTTCACCTTTTTGGAAGTTTGCCCTGGGGGTCAGCCAGGTCCCTTCACCCCGCAGCTAACCCTCCCCCCCCCAAAAATCGTGCGCTTCAAATAAACATCATATTTTGAAAAAAAAAAAAAACAAAAAACAAAACAAAAACACAAAAAAACGAAAAAAAAAATGAACCGACAAAAAACAAAGGCTTTTTGCATAAAGTAGGTTTTTAGATGAAATTCGAAGCGAGATTGTGATTATGCGTATGTATGTGTGTGCGTGTATGTGTGTGTATGTGTGTGTGTGTGTGTATGTTTATATATGTATATGTGCGTGTGTGTGTGGGTGTGTGGGTGCATTTGTTATATATATATATATATATATTTGCATGTACCACGTCCTCGCGTTGTGTTTTCTTTTCTTTTTCTCCGTTTTTTTTTATTAATTATATATGTATGTGTGTGTATGTGTCTGCGTATGTATATATATATTAGTAGGTGTATACATACATGCATATATTATATATATATATATATATATATATATATATATATATAAATAAATAAAACATATGCATTATATATATGTTTCTTTACTACCACAAAGGGCTAAAACATAGAGGGGACAAACAAGGACAGACAAACGGATTAAGTCGATACATCGACCCAGTACGTAACTGGTACTTAATTTATCGACCCCGAAAGGATGAAAGGCAAAGTCGACCTCGGCGCGGAATTTGAACTCAGAACGCAACGACAGACGCAATACCGCTAAGCATTTCGCCCGGTGTGCTAACGTTTCTGCCAGCTCGCCGCCTTATATGCATATATATAATGTACGTACCTACCTCTACATGTATATATACACGCATATATGAGTACAGGACACAAAAAAAAAACGTCGAACACAATGAGAAAGGAAAACATAGACACAAACCCATGGAACTGGACATTTTTCTTGAACAACAAATATATATATATATATATATATAGGCGCAGGAGTGGCTGTGTAGTAAGTAGCTTGCTAACCAACCACATGGTTCCGGGTTCAGGCCCACTGCGTGCCACCTTGGGTAAGTGTCTTCTACTATAGCCTCGGGTCGACAAATGCCTTGTGAGTGGATTTGGTAGACGGAAACTGAAAGAAGCCTGTCGTATATATGTATGTATATATATATATGTATGTATGCGTGTGTGTGTTTGTGTGTCTGTGTTTGTCTCCCTAGCATTGCTTGACATCCGATGCTGGTGTGTTTACGTCCCCGTCACTTAGCGGTTCGGCAAAAGATACCGATAGAATAAGTACTGGGCTTACAAAAGAATAAGTCCGAGGCCGAGTTGCTCGATTAAAGGCGGTGCTCCAGCATGGCCGCAGTCAAATGACTGAAACAAGTAAAAGAGTAAAGCATTCCCCCCAGCGTGCTAACGATCGTGCCAGCGCGCAGCCTTTACAAATCTTAAAATTGGTTTCAAATTTTGACACAAGGGGAGCAATTTTAGGGGCGGGGGTTATTCAATTATATCGACCCCTAGTGTTCAACTGATGCTTATTTTATCAACCCCGAAAGAATGAAAGGCAAAGTTCGACTTCGGCAGAATTTGAACTCGGAACCAGGAGTTTGACGAAATACCTATTTCTTTACTACCCACAAGGGGCTAAACACAGAGTGGACAAACAAGGATAGACAAACTGATTAAGTCGATTACATCGACCCCAGTGCGTAACTGGTACTTATTTAATCGACCCCAAAATGATGAAAGACAAAGTCGACCTCGGCGGAATTTGAACTCAGAACGTAGCGGCAGACGAAATACCTATTTCTTTACTACCCACAAGGGGCTAAACACAGAGGGGACAAACACGGACAGACAAAGGGATTAAGTCGATTATATCGACCCCAGTGCATAACTGGTACTTATGGCGTGAACTCTTTGCATGAGACACCACCCTGTACATAACTCCATGTCCCCCTACATGGCCTTGCTTTTTGCTTTATGTGCCAAAAAATTAACTTAACTTAACTTAACTTAACTTAATCGACCCCGAAAGGATGAAAGGCAAAGTCGACCTCGGCAGAATTTGAACTCGGAACCAGGAGTTTGACGAAATACCTATTTCTTTACTACCCACAAGGGGTTAAACACAGAGTGGACAAACATGGACAGACAAACGGATTAAGTCGATTACGTTCTGAGTTCAAATTCCGCCGAGGTCGACTTTGCCTTTCATCCTTTCGGGGTCGATAAATTAAGTACCAGTTACGCACTGGGGTCGATGTAATCGACTTAATTCGTTTGTCTGTCCTTGTTTATCCCCTCTGTGTTTAGCCCCTTGTGGGTAGTAAAGAAATATATATCTTTGCATAAACACTCTCCCTGTACATAACTCCATGTCCCCCTACAAGGCCTTGCTTTTTGCTTTATGTGCCAAAAAATTAACTTAACTTAACTTAATCGACCCCGAAAGGATGAAAGGCAAAGTCGATCTCGGCAGAATTTGAACACGGAACCAGGAGTTTGACGAAATACCGCTAAGCGCTTTTTTCCGGCGTGCTAACGATCCTGCCAAGCTCACAGCCTTTGCAAGGCTTAACAGACTTAATACTGACGTACGCGTTTGTTCATAATTAAGTACTTAGTTCTGATGTTTGTATGTGAGTCTATTGTCATGTGTAAGCGCTTGTACTTTTTTTTGTGTATGTGTGCGTGCAGGATGGCATGAATGCGAGTGTGTGTGTGTGCGTGATACAGAGAAAGAGAACGACATAGATAGATAGATAGATAGATAGATAGATAGATAGATAGATAGATAGATAGATAGGGAGAGAGAGTGAGAGAGAGAGACAAGGGCAGTGAGTGTGAGCGACTGAGGGCGTGTGCGTTTGCATATTATATACAGCTATCGATGCAAAGTTCAGAATATGACACCTTGTCCCAAGCCTAACTTTCAAAACTCTTTGGAATGTTAAGAGAGAGGTTTTATAGTAATTCTTTTTCAATACATTACATATATACATACAAAACATACATACATTATAATATATATATATATATATATATATATATATATAATATACAACATACATACATACATATATGCGTCTGTGTCTGTGTATTTGTATGTACAAGCGTTTGTGTTTTGTATATATATATATATATATATATATATATATATATATATATATATATATATATATATATATAATACATACATATACATACATACATACATAATGCGTGTGTGTGCGTATGTCTATATCTAATAAATATGTATGTGTAAGTATAAATATATATCTATATATATACATATATATATGTGTGTGTGTATATATGTACATGTATATATGTATGTCTATATGTGCGTGTGCGTGTATATATATATATATATATTCTTTACAGGTTTTATTACTTTCAGTCACTGGACTGCGACCCTGTGGAAGGTATTAATAAAATCGTATATGTAGAAGCCACCCAGGTGCCACGCAGTGGGACAGAAGCTGAAATCATGTGACTGTGAAGTGAAATTTTGCTCTTACTACCAGCAATATCCACCAGCCCATCGCTGACCACTACAACCCTGATGACCCCTCACTCTTGTCTTTGCTGTTATTCTCTTAATTTCTTCTTCTTTGCCAACCCTAAGGCATTGATTAGAATTTCCAATCCCAGTGGGAGGGAATGTGGCATTTCTTCCTGAATCGAGGGTACCCTAGATCAACTGTGGACCTTGAATTCCGCCGGGCCAAGAGCATCGATCGCTTCACTACCTTCCCACCTCCCTTATATGCAGCTACAGACCTGATTCCACACTCGCTCACCTCAATTTTTAACCCCACAACTGCTTCAGTTGTGCATCTTGCACTCCGCCGGATCAAGAGCATTGATCACAACGTTGCTTTCTTACCGTCCTTACATGCACTTATAAACCTGATTCCACTCTCGCTCACCTTTCACA
>NW_021830865.1:0-4013 GCF_006345805.1 Octopus sinensis | reverse complement strand
TATATATATGTATGTAAATATCTCTATCTCTATGTATCAACAATTGAGGGTAAAATTAATTAATTAATCAATTTCACCAAGTGTTCAGTATGTAAAAGGACCATTTAAGGCGAATTCAAAATTTTACATTATATAATTAGGGCTTAGTAAAATAAATTACTTTGCCACATACTGAACTTAGTAGAAATAGCAGCCAAAAAAAATTTTGTTAGCATTTCTACAACTTAAAGAAATATATATACATATATGTATATATATATGTATGTAAATATCTCTATCTCTATGTATATATGTACATATATATATATATGTACACACATATATCTATATATATGTATATATATATGTATATATATATGTATAATATGTATATATACATATATACATATATATACATATATAGATATATATATGTGTATATACATATATACATATAATACACATATATATATATATATAAACATATATATATATATTATATATATTATATATAATCTATATATATATACTAAGTAGGAATGAAACTCTTTTGCTACACACACATGAAGACATACATGAGTTTCTGCGAATTTTTGTATGTGTGTGCGTGTGTGTGTGCATGTGTGTGTGTGTATGTGTATGTGTGCTGGTGTGTTGCATAAGCAAAAAGCGCGAGTTATATTGATTTGTTGCTAATCTTGGTCCCACAAGCAATTTTATCTCATTTATGCACAGTTATACACATATACACACATACTACAGATAACTCACCTCTAAGAATATATATAAGAAGTATATATGTGAGATGTATGCAGTATATATATATATATATATATAATATATATGAATCTATTATATAGTTTATATTATTCAAACATTCACAGCATATATGTAGTATATATATATTATATATATGTGTATATATATATATATATATATATATATATATATATATATATATATATATATATATATATATATGCATATATATATATATAGATATATATATATATACACATGTGAGTGCATGAATAATATGTACTAAACACATACACATATATATATGTATATATGCTTTATATATATGTATGCATATATATATACGTATATAAATATACATATATACTATATATACAAATATATACATAATATACGTATATATACATATATACATTCATGTATATATGTGTATATATATATATATATATATATATATATATATATATGCGCATACATATAAATATACCCAAGCGTAGATGCATAGACACATAAGATATATTTATTTCTAGAGAGATAACACACGCACATAAATATATATACGTACTTGTTTCCTTTATGCGCGTCGATACATATTTACGTTTTGACACACACACACACTTCCAAGTGCTCCCATTCATTTAAATTAGTCACATCTGTCTATAAATACATCCGTCCATATACATGTACATCTCCGTATATATATTTGTTTGTATGTATATACGTGCATATGTATGTATAGTATGTATGTATGCATGTGTATGTATGTATGTATGTATGTATGTATGTATGTGTTTGTGTATGTATGTATATATGTATGTATGTATGTATGTATGTATGTAAAGTTAATCCAAACATGGAAACACAAAGAGAAAACACAACAACGCGAGGACGTGGAACAAGTATAGTTTTATTGGACGCCCAGGAAGGAAAGAAAGAAGGATTTAACGTTTCGAACGGATCTCTTCGTCATACACGTATGCACGCACGTACATATGCTTCTCATATACGTGCATTCATTTGATGTTGAAGACATAGGCCCTGTTGAAACTTTGCGTATAATTATTCTGATTTCTCAGATATACATCTCTGGTACTCAGCATCTCCATTAATGTTATATTGAACTCTTCTTCAGGAGCAGCGATTACGCTAGTAATCCATCCTTTTTGATACACCACCATAACCATCAAAATGCCACCGAAAACGCCTCTCTTCCACAACAGCTTGGTTTTCTATATCAATGGTTCTTAACCGTAGTTTGCCTATGCTCCCCTTTGATTCCTGTTGTAGTCGGATAGATTCCCGTAACCATTCAATGTTTGAAAATCATATTATAACTTTATAATTAAATATTATTACGTTTATGAATATGTGTTGTAAAATTCCTGATGTGAAACCGTGTGCTGAAACAGATATTGTTGTATTTCGGGAGGGTCATTTTGTTTGCCAAATAAACACACGCACTATGTATTCGTTCTTCATTCGTTTACTGGTCTTATTTTAACTCAAGTCCATTGTCCAGAAATCTTTCGTCACACATCTGTTGACACTTTCCGTCCTCGTGTGTGATCCTGCTTCAATTAGTCCATTTTTAGAAATTGCATTTAAAAATCGCTAGAATATTTTGTGTATTGTTGAAGTAAAACCAGATAATTGCGCATAAATTTCAATAACTAAATCTTATATGAAACCCTAGGGGACGTGTGAACCCGGTTGGTAGCTACTGCACTACATGGTCACGTTTCCTGCTTCTAATAAGGCTAAATATAACCATGCCTTCTTCATAAATATTCTTTCTCCTTTATAAGAGCAATGTCTAAAAATTTAGGGCGGGAGCATGTTATATTGGTATCAGTGTTCAACTGATACCTAACTTATCGATTCTAATTGATGAAAATCAAACATAAACATGATTTCAAATTTTGGCACAAGGCCAATAATTTCTGGGGAGGGGATAAGTCGATGACATCGACCCCGTTTTCCAAACGGTACTTATTTCTTCGTACCCGAATGGATAAAAAGGCAACATCGACTTCGGCGTAATTTGAGCTCAGAGAACGAAGAGGAAAGTAATGTCGCTAAGAATTTTGTCCGGTTCGCTAACATTACTGCCAATCAAGCCCAGTGCTCGACTGGTACTTATATAATCGACCTTCAAAGTATGAAAGACAAAGCCGACTTTGGCAGAATTTTGTACTCAAGATGTAAAAACCGACGAAATGCTTCTGAGCATTTTGTCCGACATGCTAACGGTGTTACTAGCTCGCTGTGATGGCAGAGAAAACAAGATTGTCAAATGTTGGCTCAAGACCAGCAGTCTTGGGGATGGAGCAATGTCACCTTCGGCAGCATTTGAACCCTGAACGCAAAGACGGACTATATGCTGCTACTCATATTGTCTAGAGTGCTAACGATTCTGCCAGGTCGTCGCCTTCTAATGGTCTATTCGAGTGAGGCCTTGAAGTTAGTGCACCAGTATGGCCACTACCAAAAAACTTGAAACAACAAACACATTAAAGAAAATGTAGAAACAAATGTACAACACAGGAGTGATTGTGTGGTAAGAAGTTTACTTCCAAACCACATGGTTCCGGGTTCAGTCCCAATGCGTGGCTAGTGTCTTCTACTTTAGCCTCAGGCCAAACAAGGTCTTGGGAGTGGATTTAGTAGATGGAAACTGAAAGAAGACCATCATACACACACACACACACACATACACACACACACACACATATATATATATAGCGAATTTTCATCAACGGAAGAGTCCAGTGAAATCCGTAAGTATATCCAGTGGCAATCCGAGTGGAGTGCTGGTATGTAGACGAGGAAGGTGGCTAGCTGACAGAATCGGTAGCACGCTGGGCGAAATGCTGAGCGGTATTTTGTCTGCCGCTACGTTCTGAGTTCAAATTCCGCCGAGGTCGACTTTGCCTTTCATCCTTTCGGGGTCGATTAAATAAGTACCAGTTACGCACTGGGGTCGAATTATCGACTTAACTCGTTTGTCTGTCCTTGTTTGTCCTCTCTGTGTTTAGCCCCTTGTGGGTAGTAATGAAATAGGTATGTAGACGAGGAGAGGTGAAGAAAGCTCATGCAGTAGTACAGATGTGACTCATCTCCTCTCTTCATCTGACATCTGCTTCCTCTCTTCACTCTTACCCAACTTCTCTCGTCATTGACACCCCTCCACGCACACACACGCCATTCCCATATATCCCACACCTACCCCACTCCCACAACCTACGCACACACCCATACCCTCACACCTCACCACA
>NW_021830864.1:0-4017 GCF_006345805.1 Octopus sinensis | reverse complement strand
ATACAGAAAATTGCACTACTAGGCACTGCACACATCCTACGCAGAACACTTTCATACAATAACCATCAGAGCTTCACAACAAATCACAGCACATACCTAAGGCACACAGAGCTGCGCTCGGTAGTGAAGTGAAAAGCACGCTATAAAAATAAAATTACTGAATAATAATAATAATAATAATAATAATAATAATAATAATATAATAATAATAATAATAATAATAATAATAATAATAATAATAATAATAATAGCAGTAATAGTAATATTAATAGTAATAGTAATGATGATGAAGATGATGATGATGATGATAACGGAATGAGAACCCAAGTTCGAAATTTTCCCAGAACACCTGATGAAGGCTGGAGGGTATATCAGCCAAAACGTTGTGTTAACAACAAACAAGATGAGGACAAATATCCGTCAAATGTAAATAATGTAAATACTGTATATATGTGGTGGTGTGTGTGTGTGTGTGTGTGTGTGTGTGTGTGTGTGTATGCGTGTGTGAGTATGTGCGTGTATGTATATATATATATATATATATATATATATACAAAGCAATAAGGGTTTAGCAACGAGTTGCCTTACACATACCGAATTTAGAAATAGCAGTCAAAGGGTTATAGCTATTTCTTCTACTAAAAAGGGATCTCAGTAAAAACAGCATTGGAAGGCAGACACAAACAGGTAAGAGGAGATGAATTGACTGCAATCTATCATACATTTTTTTAGTTATCCACGGACGTACGTTTCGAAATCAAGTTTTTAGGAAAGCATAAGAAAAATATTAAATATTAAATAATTCTATCTTACGAAACTTTTTTCTCTTCAGCGTAGAATACTATAATCATAAATGATTATATATTGAATTTTGAGATACCAGAAGGCACCAACTTAACTCAGTATCAGAGCGAGCTAGAATCCGCAACTGGTATCACCGAATTCAATTGTGAATGAAACGATTGTGTCGTATATATATATATACATATATATATGAATGCAAATTGTCGTCGTGGCACTCTGTCGGTTACGACGACGAGGTTTATAGTTGATCCAATCAACGGAGCTGCCTGGTCGTGGATTTAACGTGCAAGTAGCTCAGCACTCCATAGACACGCGTACCCTTAACATAGTTCTCGGGGAGATTCAGCGTCACACAGAGCGTGACAAGGATGGTCCTTTGAAATACAACAGAAACAGGAAGAAAGAGTGAGAGACATTTGTGGTGAAAGAGTACAGCATGATTCCCCACCACCCCCTGCTTCGTGGAGCTTTAGGTGTTTTCACTCAATAAACATTAGCAACGCCCGGTCTGGCAATCGAAACTGCAAAACTACGACCGCAAGTCCGCTTCCCTAACCACTTGTCCATTGCACCTCCACATGAATATAAATATATATATATATGTATATATATGTATATATATATATATATATATATATATATATATATATTATATATATATATAGGAGAAAATCACGAACAAAAAAACAAAAGACGAAGACAGGTGGTGTAGAAAACAAACATATGTACTAGTATAACACTTGGGAATTGAAGTCTATAACGTTTCGAGCCTACGCTCTTAACGCCTTATTACTGTGATTTAAGAAAGCCATTTCGTTATAACTGCCACAAAAGGTGTATTTCCCGACGCGAAAATGTACAAAAAACTGTCAGCGGGAGAAGGGAGAGAATGCTGGATGTTGACGATAGAGGTTTTCGGAGGTTGGCGAGAAAGTACTCTGACTCGTCGTGGCATTTTAAAGGTGAAGTTTATGAAGGCTAATTTATTAAAGATATCATTTAAATGTAGTATATATGTATATAAATATATGAATGAAGTGTTTAATGTTTAAGAATGACGTGAAGAAAGGGTAATAATAACATTCGAACTCACTGATGGTTGCTCTCAGTAACTGCCTTTAGCTTACGAATTTCTTGTTTTTATAACTATCGAAAAGCAGCCAGAAGGATAAACATATTTCATTGGAGGTCTGTTATCTCCATTCCAGCCCCTGGTGGCCTAGAAGAGTACTGGAGTCAGGGTAAAGGGGGCCCACAGATTTTTTAGTATCCTCCCAAAAAGTCTGAGGGACCTACACAAAGTGGCTGTAGGTGTCTTCAAATCATAACTGATTATATTTTGTCCAATTTTGTGTGCGTGTGTGTATGAGTGTGTGTATGCGTGCGCGTGCCTGTTAATAATTTCATAACATATATAAATATAAGATATAAAAATATAAAAATAAAATAAAAACTAAATAATAAATAACAATGATAATAAGTATTCAGGCAAAGATAATGATACATAGACAAAAAATAAAAATAATGAAAATAAAAATACTAAAATAAAAGAAACTAAACTAAAAAATAAAATAACTTTCAAAAATATATGGCGGTAAGATAAAAATGCAAAATAAAATAAAAATAAAACCGTTATAAACGCGTATGTTTATTTTCTATGCTAATTTGTGTGTGTACGTATGTGTATTTGTGTGTGTGTGTGTGTGTGTGGTGTGTGTGTGTGTGTGTGTGTGTGTGTATGCATGTTAGTAAAAAGCATATCGAATAAAATTAGTTTATTTCTATATGTGTGCATATAATTATTTGAAAATAAAAGTCTTATATTATTATGATTCTATTGACGTGTATATGTGTTTATGTATGTATACATGTAAGAAACTAAAGAAAATGCTAATATTAGATAGGCATCTATATCTTTTATATTTGACGTTAAGATTATCAATAACATATAAATATGTGCGTGTGCATATAATTATTTGAAAATAAAAGCCATCCGTTGTAGTCTTGCATTATTATTTCTGTATTTATGTGTGTGTGTGTGTACATGTATTTATACATGTTTACGTTGAATGCAGTTTTGTCCTTAATATAAATAAAGATTAAGTGTATTACGTGATCAAAATTAGTGTTGTTGATAGATATATAATGTTTTCTATTAACCTTCATGTACTATGTCAGCTAATTAATAAAGTTTATCAATTAAAATTAATAATCAATTAGAGTTTTTAGTATTATATTATATATTATTTATATTATTTATATTGTTTATATTTTATGTATTAAATTTTAAAATCATGTTACACTTACTGTATCATATTTATATATTCAATTATATTTTTTCTAATCATACTTCCTAAAAACATATTTAGAGGAATGAATACAAAATAAAATTGCCTCTTGTCTGGAATTAAGGTGTTTGTGTTTAAAAGTCAGAATTTGGAAAATTTTCTTTGATACGTAACTCGCACCTCTTATAAGAAATTTTATACGATCTGGCATGAATTACAATCTCCCATTTAAGCTTATAATTTTTGTTATTGTCTTTTAACATCTATATAAATTTCCTTGGACTAGTGTTTTTCATTCTTTTGTCTGTTTCTGAAACTGTTTTCCTGGTTAGCAATTCGACTTTTTATGGGGGTTTTCGGTTGATACGATATAATAGTGTTTTATACCTTCTGGTTCAACTACAAATTTATGTACTAGATTATCTTGCTTACGATAATTATTAAATTTACATTCATCCTTAATCCTACAATCGCAAGTATTATTTACATAATAAATTTTACAATGTTTACCTATATTATTTTCATTATAATCGTTATTCATATTATTTTAGTAAAAAGGAGGTCAATATGGGTTATTTCTCTTTTATCATAAGAATATATTATCATCATTTTTATTTTATTTTTATTTTTACGAATAATATAAGTATTATCATTGATATGAATGTTCGTTTTAATTTCAGCTTTACTAGATTTCTTATTTGCGTATTTATCAATTCTATATTAAATATTAGGTTCCGTGAATTTATAATTAGATTTAATTTTTATTTTTGCAATGTTAGTGTTAATTTTTCTTATTTTTAAATTGATGTTTCTTATTATAGGGTTTAAATAGCCATTATTTATAATAATATTCTCATTATTATTATTATTAGTATTATTATTATTATTATTATTATTATTATTATTATTATTATATCATATTTAT
>NW_021830863.1:0-3995 GCF_006345805.1 Octopus sinensis | reverse complement strand
CTTAAAATAAAGTATATATATATATATATATATATATATATATATATAATTAATGTTGTTTTATGTTCAGTTATAATAAAGAAAAAAATAATTTTACATTAATCAGATGAGTTGTTCTGTATTCTTATAGGATACAAATTTAATTTTCTTATACAAGAATGTTGCGCTGACAATGACTTCGAAGTTTCGGCCTTTCAGGCTCAGAGAGATACGTGTAAACACAATATTTATATAGACATGAATATATGGCAGTATTCAAATACAAACAGGGAGAGATACTCCACAACTTTACCAGAATCCAAATGGAAAATGTGACTCACCTGGAGTTGATTCTTGTGTACTTCAATGAAATATTATAAAACAATAGATGTGGCTTACCTTTGTTAGGGGAATGTTGTCTGTAGTCCGATAGAGGGCTCGAGGAAGTCTCCTCGCGTTCCGTTTGATGTGATTGAAGGCTGTTGTGCCGACAGTGGTGAGAGGAAGGGGGTTGAGTTGGGCGCTGATGCGCATGTAGGTTGACCAGATGGCCGAGGGGACTTGAAGTGGCCGTGGTCAGCGTTGTGGGTGCAGAGAAATTAGTTAATGTGTCCGATAACGAGCAAGTCGATGACAACGGTGATGATGACGACAATGAAGATGATTTCATGTTCGATGTAGATAAATGAAGAGTAGGCGATGCATCTGAGACAGAATTAGGGGTCAACGTGAAAGTACTGGTGTGCTGGGGTCGTACTATAGCTGATGGTGGTGATGATGATGCTGATGTAATCGAGATAGGGCCTGATGTCAGGGCCGGATGAGGACCGTTAGTTAAATTTCCCGCCCCGGTATGATTCATTGTCAACATAGACGGAGTATGTGGGGTTATGGTTTGTCCGCTCGGGGTCGTCGCTAATGAAGGATTAGACGGCCCCAGAAGAGAAATCGACGAAGGTGAAGATCTACTCATAAAACCTGTATGACCAATAACAGCTGCTGCAGCCGCTGCGGCGCTGGACGCTCGTGGATCGAGTGACATCGTCGACGTCATACCGGGTAAACTGGCCGCCGATGACGACGTGAAAGCGTGAGCAGCCGTAGCTGGGTCTGTAACCGGTGGCAGAAACATATACCCACTGTATAACAGTGGGGCAGAGAGCCGGGGCTGCGGAGCCATTAGGGAGTCGATTGTAAAAGCACTACTGTACGACGGTCGGTGGTGCATCCCGAAACTGGAAGTTAAAGAAATCGAAGCCACACAACCACCGTCACCGCCAACACCACCAACACCACCGCCAACACTGTCGCCTCCACTAATAAATAACAAGCAATATATATATAAATATATATATATATGTGTGTGTGTATATATATATATATAATGTATAAATCCACAGAATAAAGGTTTCTCCTGTCAATAAAAAAGCAAGCACTCCCTCGTCGTGTGTATGTGAGTGTGTGTATATATGTATATATATGTGTGTGTGTATGATATTAATGTATATGCTATATATATATATATATATATATATATATATATATAACTTTTTCTTTTCTGATTTTTTTTTCTTTTCTATTTCCGAAATAAATTTAATCTTTTTTGTTTGCAATGTGATAGTATTGTTGTTGTCGTTGTTGTTGTTGTTGTTGTTGTTGTTAGTGCTGGTTCAATGAAATCTCAACACTACATAAACAACACTTACACACGCACTCATGCACACACTCACGCGCACACACTTACACACACACACACTCACACGCACACACACTCATAAACGTACGTTTAGACAGACACTCATGAAAACCGGCTTAGTTGGTTTATAGGAGACAGACAGCGCATATATAATGTATATATATATATGTGTATATGTATGTATATCTGTGTATATAGATATATACACACACGTACGAGAGACATAGACAGAAGGAAAAAGGAAAAAAGACAGAGAGAAAGTATGCGTTGTAAGCGAATGTATATACTCGTGTGTGTGTGCGTATATATGTATTTATATATATATATGTGTAGACAGATAATCAAATATATTTGTGTGTGTGTGTGTGTGTCTTTGTGTGTGTGAGTGTGGTTGTGTGTGTGTGAGAGAGAGTGAGTTAGAGAGAGAAAGAGAGAGAGGGGGGTATGTGTGTCTACGTTTTACAAATGTAAAAATGAAAGCGGAGAGCTTTCCATACAGCTCGTCTTTGAATGTAACATCTGAGAGAACTAACTTAATAGATGCTTTGTGAAGTGTATTTCACCAACGAGCAGATCCCGAGGAAACACTTCACTTCGCTTCAGTCGAGTGGAACTCATCATAATTAGAATGACTGTGCGTGTGTATGAGTGTGTGAGTGTGTGTGTGCGTGCTTGTTTGTGTCTGTGAGTGTACGTGTGTGTGTGTCTGAGCGTACGTGAATGCTCGCGGAGGAGGACTAGTTCACACTTTAAGCTGTGATTGCTAGTAGTAGTAGTAGTAGTTGTTGTTGTTGTAGTAGTAGTAGTAGTAGTAGTAGTAGTAGTTGTAGGAAATCAAGCTACCACTCTTCTACGCATAGTACTAATTTAAATACATGTGTGTGTGTGTACGTACCTGTATGTATGTATGTATGCGTATGAATGTATCGTGCTCCAGCATGACCACAGCCGCGTGGCTGAAACGAATAAAAGTTAATATATATATGTGTGTGTGTGTGTGTGTGTGTGTGTGTGTGTGTGTGTTTGCGCGTGTGTATTGGTATGAAGGCGCACGATGATCTGAAATTTGACTAAGAGTTAAATCCAGAATCCAATATTTATTTCTTTGCTTTTTTTTTTCTTTGTAATTATTGTTGTTGTTGTTGTTATGCGTTTGTGGTACCGGTAGATGATAATGATGATGATGATGATGACGATGATGACGACGACGACGACGACGATGACGACGATGACGGTGATGATGTTGAAGATGTCGATGCTGGTTTATTGCTGCTCTCCTCCAAGTAAAATTTACACTACTTTCATTATATATATATTATCTTATGAGAAAGTTTGTCCTCTCAGATTGAAGTACCAACTTAATAGCGGCTAAGTCCTTCCGCCATCGCGCATCCATTTTTCTGGCTCCCGTTTAGGGCCAGCCTGCGGCTAACACTTATATAGTTAACCCTTTCGTTACTGTATTTATTTTGAAATGCTCTACAGCCGAAATCTGCGATGAGGGATCAGTTTCTGACTGAAGAATGAAGGCTTTGAATGACCCGTTTGTCTTTTGTTCGTCCCTTCGTGTATTTCACGTTATTTTTTATGTAAAGGTTTATTATATATATATATTAATATATATATATATATAATATATATATATAATAATATAGTTAGACACACTAATTTCCTTGTTTGTTTATTTGTTTGTCTGTGTTTTTTATTTCGTTTTCTTTTAACCTTTTTTTGTTATTTATGTTGCAGTTGTTCTTGTTTTTGTTGGTGTTGTTGTTGTTGTTGTTGTTGTTAATGTCATCGATGCTGTTAAAGTAATTTACGGGATTTGTAATCTTTTGTTGTTGTTGTTGTTGTTGTTGTTGTTGCTGTTGTTGTTGTTCCTGCTTTTGTTCTTGTTCTTGTTATTGACGGCGAAGTTAATACTGCAGAAGTAGTTTGGCCTTGTTGTTGCTGTTGAAGTCACAGTTGCTGTATGTTGTTGCTATTGCTGCTGCTGCTGCTGCTGTTGTTGTTGTTGTTGTTATTACTGTTATTGCTACTGTAGTAGTAGTAGTAGTAGTAGTAGTAGTAGTAGTAGTAGTAGTAGTAGTAGTTGTTGTTGTTGTTGTTGTTGTTGTTCCTGTTGCTGATGTTCCTATTGCTGTCGTCGACGGATGACAGCAATTAGTTGTAGCAGTAATTATTGCTGCTGTTGCTGCTGTGGTCGTTTCCAATAGTTATTTGCTGATGCTGCTGTTGGTAATATTTTCGTTTCTGTATGTATGTGTGAGTGTTTTTTTGGGGTTTTTTTTTCTCTCTTGCTGCTGTTGCTGCTGTTGCT
>NW_021830862.1:0-4002 GCF_006345805.1 Octopus sinensis | reverse complement strand
CTAATAACACGCATGCACGCATGCGCGGAAGAGTGCTTTCGTTTGCTTGAATTGTTGCAATGCGTAAATGGTGTATTTCGGAAAATCCTTTAAGCCATGCCAGTGAGAAGTGAAGCAAAATATGTAAGGTGACACCGTTCAATGAAAACTTCAGGTTGTTTAATCCTTAAACGGCGGATATCATGCATTGATGTTTCAAAACTTCTACATGGATACAGTCATCGTCAAAGGAAAATAAATATTTTACGGCACTTTTGTAAATTTTATTGTGCGAAAGACTAACAATTATTATAGTTTTTTTGTATTTATTTTAAGAGAAAATAAATATAGAAATTACTCTTAAGAAAAAGATATATTTTTTGCCTTCCTGCCCATTTTGCATACACATTCATTCCCCGTCGTTTAAAGTTTACTGGTTCTATAATATTTCGGGAAAATTTCCTTTTGTCAAATATAAGAGAGAAAAATGTTATAGTCGGCGGGCCATTCTGTTGTGTTAAGGGATATTGTAGATAGTGTTAGGGTCGACATCATTTTAAGAAATTGATTTGGTTGTCCAGTCCGGCAACTTTCTCTGATAGATTGACTAATTTTCTAATTGTGGCAAATTTAAACTGGTCATGGCACGGGAATAAAAGAACGTACTAGAATGGCTTGCCGATAGAAGCACTTTTTCTCCGAGCTCTTCAATCTTTTTCTAATTTATATTCGATAACGCTTAGCGGTATTTCTTCAAGCTCTTTACGTTCTGAGTTCAAACCATACCGGGGTCAACTGCGCTTTTCATTCTTTTCAGGGTTATTAAATAAAAAATGAAATGCAAAGTTAACTCCAGCGAGTTGTCATTTAAGAAATATCGCAAAGCGTTTCATCCAGCGCTATACCCATTCTTCTAGCTCGCCGTCGTCAACTCCTTTAGTTGTAACTATTTCAAATTTTAGCAAAAGTCCAGCAAATTTGAAAGGAGGGGGTTAATGGAACCGACGACTCCTGTATTTGCCTGCCGTTTTTTTTTTATCGACTCGAAATTATGACAGGGAAACATGACCTCGGCGGGATTTGAACTAAGAACGTAAAAAGTCAGAATAAATTGCTGTGAATAATTTTATCCGACACTCTAACAGTTCAGCCAGCTTGCCGCCGTCGACCCCTTAATAATAATAATAATAATAATAATAATAATAATAATAATAATAATAATAATAATAAAGGAACACTGAAAAAGAGACCGAAAGCTAGCGCTAGACCAAGCTTTGGCAACGAACTAGAGGGTCAACCTGAGTAATGAGCAAGTGTCTCCGCTGTGCCACATCTGCAATAGAGTGGATGAAACCATTGGTCATATCACAAGCGAATGCCCTAGACTTGCCCAAAACCACTACAAGTTGTGACGACACTATTAGGTAGCGAAAGTGCTCCATCGGAAATTGTGCGAAAAGTGGGGGCTAGAGAGAGGCAAGACGTGGTATGAGCCCAAACCGCTTTCGGAGTCAATAAAATCCCAGTTGAGTACTGGGTCGATGTAATCGACTTAAACCCTCCTCCAAAATTGCTGCACTTGTGGCAAAATTTGAAACCATTATTATTATTACTACTACTACTACTACTACTACTACTACTACTACTAACTACTACTACTAATACTAATAATAATAATAACGATAAGGCGGCGAGCTGTTAGAATCATTAGAGCGCCCGGTGAAAGGCCTAGCGGTATTTCGTTTACCGCTACGTTCTGAGTTCAAATTCCACCGAGATCAACTTTGCCTTTTATCCTTTTTCGGGGTCGATAAATTAAGTACCAGTGAAACACTGAGGTCGGTCAAATCGTCTGGCCCCACTTCCCACCAAATTTATATATATATAGGCGCAGGAGTGGCTTTGTGGTAAGTAGCTTGCTTACCAACCGCATGGTTCCAGGTTCAGTCCCACCGCGTGGCAACTTGAGCAAATGTCTTCTACTATAGCTTCGGGCCGACCAAAGCTTTGTAGGTGGATATTGGTAGGCGGAAACTGACAGAAGCACGTCGTATATATATATATATATATATATATATATATATATAATATATTATATATATATATATATATATTATATATATATATAAGTATATATTATAAGTATAATATATATATATATATATATATATATATGTGTGTGTTGTGTGTTGTGGTGTGTGTGTGTGTGCATGCGTGTATGTGTGTTTGTCTCCCACCATCGCCTAGCGGTTCGGCATAAGAGACCAATAGTACTTGGCTTACAAAGAATAAGTCCTGGGGTCGATTTGTTCGAGTAAAGGCGGTGCTCCAGCATGACCGCAGTTAAGATGACTGAAACAAACATAAGTATATGAGCGTGTGTATGAGTGTGTGTATACTCACACACTCACGTACACATACGCAATCACACACACACACATAATGTAGCGTCTGCATATAATCGTATACTTGATAGTTTCTGAGAATCTAAGGCGCCATAAAATCTTTAATTATCTCTCTTAATTAATGTTAATGAAGTGCTTTTGTAAAGTTAACATATTTCAGAGAAAGTACACAGAGAAACAAATCAGCAATTAAATAACTGACCAGGAAAGGTGGCCGAGCAAAATTAATTGAGTGAATCGCCAGATGTGACCGGCTTTTATTGGATTGGCCCCGAAGGGTAAAAGTCAGATTCAACGTCGGCTGGGTTTGAACCTGAAAAATAGTATCGAATCGAAAGCCCTCCCACCCAGCATGGGACTCTGGCCTCTTGCTGAGCAATATTTTGAGAGAAGAATTCACTGGAGAGAAACTGTGCGGAAGCCGAGCAGTCTGTTCGAGGTCTGGTCAAAAGGTATCGGGACTGGTGCAATGAAAAGGAAATTACAACATATATCACTTCGGCATTTAATCTCCTTTGAAGTAATCCTTTTCTGAAGTCACATCATTTATCCAGCATCATTTCCATTGATGGATGCATTCTTGCAGTTTCCTCTTTTGGGATAGCGAGGAACTTTCTCGTCGCATTCTCTTGGATTTTCTTGACGTATTGAAATCTTCATTATTTACATTATTTACATTTGACGGATATTTGTCCTCATCTTGTTTGTTGTTACCACAACGTTTCGGTTGATATACCCTCCAGTCTTCATCAGGTGTCTTGGGGGAAATTTCGAACCTGGGTTCACGTTCCTAAGGTATTTTTCGTTCGTTCGTTTTCTTCTTCTTCTTCTTCTTCTTCTTCTTCTTCTTCTTCTTCTTCTTCTTCTCTTCTTCTTCTTCTTCTTCTTCTTCTTCTTCTTCAGATCACGCCTGGAATCGAACTTGGAATCTTGAGGTTAGAAACCTGCGCTCTAAACCACTATGCCATAATAATAATAATAATAATAATAATAATAATAATAATAATAATAATAATAATAATAATAATAATAACAACAACAACAACAACAACGACAACAACGACGACGACGACGACAACAACAACAACAACAACAACAACAACAATAATAATAATATTAATAATAATAATAATAACAATAATAACAACAATATCGACAAATACCTTAGGAATGAGAACCCAGGATCGAAATTTCCCCAAAACACCTGATGAAGGCTGGAGGGTATATCAGCCGAAACGTCGTGTTAACAACAAACAAAATGAAGACAAATATCCACCAAATGTAAATAATATAAATACTGTACATAATTCCTCATCTCTTAAATATAGAACTGTCTTGAAATCTTGTTCTCTTCAAGCCTTGGTTTCGGGGTCATAGCCATAGGCCCACGATTCGTCACCTGTTATGACCGTTTCCAAAAAGTTTTCGTCTTCCTCGATACAATCAAAGAGATCCTGCGCAGCTGAAACCCGATCTTTTTGTTTTTCGAGACGACCACACTCTATACACTTTACTTCCAAACACTGCTACAAACAAAGCAAGTGAGCGAGAACGTTATAACTTGGTGTTCATGTGCGACAACGTTCAAGGTTCAGACGTGTTTTTTATTGATTACATC
>NW_021830861.1:0-3866 GCF_006345805.1 Octopus sinensis | reverse complement strand
CTTCCACCACCGCTTTACAACTGGTGTTAGTGTGTATGCGTCCCCCTAACTTAGCGGTTCGGCAAAAGAAGCCGATAAAATAAATATTAGGCTTACAAAAGATTAAGTACTGGGGTCGATTTCTTTGACTAAAACCTTAAAGGTGGTGCTTCAGCATGGCTACAGTCAAATGACTGCAACAAGTAAAAGAAGAATAAAAAGATATCTGAATACACACACACATATAAATTAAGTTTGGAATAATATTCCCTAATATTATTATTATCATTATTATTATTATTATATTATTATTATTATTATTATTATATTATTATTATTATTATTATTATTATTATTATTATTATTATGATATATATATATATACTGTCTTTCTTTTATATGTTTCAGTCATTTGACAGCGGCCGTGCTGGAGTACTGCCTTTCGTCGAACAAATCGATCCCAGGACTTTATATATACGAGGGTGAGTCAAAAAGTAATGCCATTTTATTTAGGACAGGTATAATTACCAACACATGAACATGTATCATACATCAAAATGAAGCTGATCTTCTGTGGATCACATTCCTACTACTCACCATAGTCACCGTTTCTCTCAATAGCAATGTTCCACCTTCGAATGAGAGCATGTATCGCTGCAACGTAAAATTCTGTTGGCGGTTCTTTGAGCCACTGCTTCACTGCGGGTTTTCACATCCTCGTTACTGGAATAATCTTTGATTCTTAAATCTTCTTTAATGGGGCCGAAGAGATGAGTCTGAAGATGCTAAATTATTCCAGTGACGAGGAAGTGAAAACTGTAGCGAAGAAGTGGCTCAAAGAATCGTCAACAGAATTTTACGTTGCAGGGATGCATGGTCTCATTCGAAGGTGGAACATCGCTATTGAGAGAAACGGTGACTATATTGAGAAGTAGGGATGTGATCCACAGAGGACCAACTTCATTTTGATGTATGATTATGTTCATGTGTTGGTAATTATACCTGTCCTAAACAAAATGGCATTACTTTTTGACTCAATATATGCATATGTATATCTATCTATCTATCTATCTATCTATCTATCTATCTATCTATCTATCTATCTATCTATCTATCTATCTATCTATCTATCTATCTATCTATCTATCTATCTATCTATCTATCTATAGGAGTTTCGGCGCCCATGACAGCCGAAGTTCGTCTGTTACGATCTATGTGTGTGGTTTTGTGCACTAAGAGTCCATATAAAAGGATCTGTCAAGGCTGTATTCGGAGTTCTAACAGAATATCTATGTTAAGTTGTGTATATAGATCTCCTTTTGCTATCAATACTGCTTGCATCGCTAATAATAATAATAATAATAATAATAATAATAAAATAATAATAATAATAATAATAATAACAACAATAACAATAATAATCATTATGTATATATATATATATATAGACACACACACACGTGCACACACACACACACACACACATACGTATATAATTATGCAGTCTAATAAAAAGTACTGGTTGATCCTTCAGTTTAATGTTAAATTGTATTATACATTACTTCACAAGCAAAGAAATACTAATAGGAATATAAATTTTAATAAAAAGAAAGATATGTTTAGTAGTTTTCTTTAATCAAACATTTATGTTTAATAAACATGTCTATGTTTTATGATCAAATTATAAAACGTAGATGAATTTCCTTTGCTTTCGAGACGGCTGTATATTTATGATATGAAATGGCATTTTTCTTTTAATTAACAAACATTTTGAAAATATAAATTGTCTCGAGTAAATGTAAACAGGAGAGGTGCATGTGTGCCGCGGGCAGAAGTAGAGGTCACCTCGTGAAAGACCGCCATTGTGTAGGTAGATCATAACTAGCTTTCCCACTTGGTGGCTACACTCTGATACATTCTCAACCTCAAACAGTTTTCTTGGACACCTCACGTGACTGCAATATGGTCACTACACAGTAGTGGCTATATTGCTAACATAGCTCTATAATGACTATTAAAGCCTACATACGTAGTATATACATATATATAATATATACATATATACATACATACACATATGTGTGTGTGCCTGTGTGTGTATAAGAGGCTTGCAGCACCGATTTTTCCCCATATGGGTCACCCATTTATGTACTTACTAGGCTTAGCGTTGCTTAACTCCGGTGATCAGACAAATGTGTGTGTGTGTGTGTGTGTTCTTTTCTTTTTTTATTTGTTTTATTTGCAGCCATACTAGAGTACCGCCTTTAGTCAAACAAATCGACCCAAGGACTTATTCTTACACATACACACATACACACATGTTCGTTGATAAACAGTTTCTCGTCGTGGCGATATAATTAGTTGAAAACAATACCAGGAAAACTTGAACTAAACAATCAAAGACTTTTTGTAATACTGTGCTACTGTTCTTAATTAACCTATGTTCGTGTAACTATTTCCAGCTTTGTGAACAGTTAAATATATTGGATATGTTTGTGTAGTGTACAAGGCGGAATTTAAATCATATAAAAGGCACTCAAACTAAGGATCGTCTTAAACAGCACAACTTTAACATGTGGTGTAGTGTGTCACTAGTGGCGTAAAACACTCTCTCAGCAGCTACTGTCTTACCACTAAATGTTATCTAATGAAACTTAACAGATGTGTTTGGGAAACTGGATTAATGGTAAGATTATATTTAATTAAAAATATATTATTATCCTGGACTTCGCCTAACAGACATCCAGCCACTGCATCCAGGGTGAAATATTGCCAGGTAGTCATAAACAGGGAGTGTAACTCAAAGCCTATATTTTAAGAGGAATTTCCTGGGTCGTCTTATATACCCAGTCGGCTTATACACCAGCATATACGGTAGCTTGTCCGTGGAATAATGCTAGCGCAGTTGAACAGGATACAAATTCTCATACCTCTTATCGTTAGCCTGACATTTAACAGATACGACCAAGTGAGAGCGACGACTAACATTGGTTAGAACTAATTTTTCCCTCATTCTTGAGCAATGGCTGTAATGCAGCAGAGAGGTGGAATTCCAGAGTACTAATTCTGCGATTCGGTATCGATTTCCTGATGGAGTTAATTTCACTACACTTTTATATAAACAGTATGCAATCGCATCCCTGCCGTCTATAAAATTGTAAACTTAATTACATCATATGTAGGAATCATTGCTTTTATATTGCGTGACACAGCGATGTCCAACCTTTTATCTACCATAGATCAGTTTCATGCAGAACAAATTTTCATTGCCCAGAGTGTCACGTGTTTAACAAAATACTATGAAGTGCATAATATATAATCTGATTAGTACATACATAAAGTGAGTGTAGTTATTACTTTGTATATTATTACTATTATTGTATTGTAATATATCTTATACAACGAAGTCGGCGAGCTGGTAGATTCGGTAGCACGCCGGGCCAATTGCCTAGTGGAATTTCGTCCGTCTTTACGTTCTGAGTTCAAATCCCGGGGCGTTTGACTTTGTCTACTCTCCCTTCGGGGGATATCGATAAAATAAGTACTTGTTGAACACTGGATTCGACGTAATCGACTTACCCCTCTCTCGAAATTGTTGGACTCGTGGCAAAATTTTAAACCAATACATATAATACAACTCAACATCTTAAAAATTTATTCTTTAAGTGCCGCCCGGTATCTAATAATCCACGGACCCGGTACTTCAGTACCCCTGTTGTAACAGATGCCATAGAGATAAGCCTGCCGTGAGCTGCAACCCTGATATAAATTCAACTTTTACATTGAACCCCTATCCCCATTTTTATATTTTATTTTACTATATCCATTTATGATCAGCATCTTCTTTATATATCTGAATTAATGGCTCACTGCTGCACACACACACA
>NW_021830860.1:0-3980 GCF_006345805.1 Octopus sinensis | reverse complement strand
TGGTCTTCGTCGTACTCAGACTTACTCCCCGGCAATCAACCGACCGCATAAGTTGGCGCACTCGTGCACTCGACCGAGAACTCTTGAAAGTAAAATCGCCGCTTCGTGCCTCGTCGATAACACGGACACCACACACTCGTGGTCTTCGTCGTACTCAGACTTACTCCCTTGCAATCAACCGACCGCATAACTTGGCGCACTAATGCACTCGACCGAGAATTCTTGAAAGTAAAATCGCCGCTTCGTGCCTCGTCGATAACACACGGACACACACACACTCGTGGTCTCGTCGTCGACTAGACTTACTCCCCGGCAATCAACCGGCCGCATAACTTGGCGCACTCGTGCACTTGACCAAGAACTCTTGAAAGTAAAATCGCGCTTCGTGCCTCGTCGATACACACGGACACACACACTCGTGGTCTTCGTCGTACTCAGACTTACTCCCGGTAATCAACCGGCCGCATAACTTGGCGCACTCGTGCACTTGACCGAGAACTCTGGAAAGTAAAATAGCCGCTTCGTGCCTCGTTGATAACACACGGACACACACACTCGTGGTCTTCGTCGTACTCACACTTACTCCCCGGCAACCAACCGGCCGCATAACTTGGCGCACTCGTGCACTCGACCGAGAACACTTGAAAGTAAAATCGCCGCTTCGTGCCTCGTCGATAACACACGGACACACACACTCGTGGTCTTCGCCGTACTCAGACTTACTCCCCGGCAATCAACCGGCCGCATACCTCGGCGCACTCGTGCACTCGACCGAGAACTCTTGAAAGTAAAATCCCCGCTTCGTGCCTCGTCGATAACACACGGACACACACACTCGTGGTCTTCGCCGTACTCAGACTTACTCCCCGGCAATCAACCGGCCGCATACCTCGGCGCACTCGTGCACTCGACCGAGAACTCTTGAAAGTAAAATCGCCGCTTCGTGCCTCGTCGATAACACACGGACACACACACTCGTGGTCTTCGTCGTACTCAGACTTACTCCCCGGCAATCAACCGGCCGCATACCTCGGCGCACTCGTGCACTCGACCGAGAACTCTTGAAAGTAAAATCGCCGCTTCGTGCCTCGTCGATAACACACGGACACACACACTCGTGGTCTTCGTCGTACTCAGACTTACTCCCCGGCAATCAACCGGCCGCATACCTCGGCGCACTCGTGCACTCGACCGAGAACTCTTGAAAGTAAAATCGCCGCTTCGTGCCTCGTCGATAACACACGGACACACACACTCGTGGTCTTCGTCGTACTCAGACTTACTCCCCGGCAATCAACCGGCCGCATACCTCGGCGCACTCGTGCACTCGACCGAGAACTCTTGAAAGTAAAATCGCCGCGTCGTGCCTCGTCGATAACACACGGACACACACACTCGTCGTCTTCGTCGTACTCAGACTTACTCCCCGGCAATCAACCGGCCGCATACCTCGGCGCACTCGTGCACTCGACCGAGAACTCTTGAAAGTAAAATCGCCGCTTCGTGCCTCGTCGATAACACACGGACACACACACTCGTGGTCTTCGTCGTCTCAGACTTACTCCCCGGCCATCAACCGGCCGCATACCTCGGCGCACTCGTGCACTCGACCGAGAACTCTTGAAAGTAAAATCGCCGCTTCGTGCCTCGTCGATAACACACGGACACACACACTCGTCGTCTTCGTCGTACTCAGACTTACTCCCCGGCAATCAACCGGCCGCATACCTCGGCGCACTCGTGCACTCGACCGAGAACTCTTGAAAGTAAAATCGCCGCTTCGTGCCTCGTCGATAACACACGGACACACACACTCGTGGTCTTCGTCGTACTCAGACTTACTCCCCGGCAATCAAACTGCCGCATACCTCGGCGCACTCGTGCACTCGACCGAGAACTCTTGAAAGTAAAATCTCCGCTTCGTGCCTCGTCGATAACACACGGACACACACACTCATGTTCTTCGTCGTACTCAGACTGACTCCCCGGCAATCAACCGGCCGCATACCTCGGCGCACTCGTGCACTCGACCGAGAACTCTTGAAAGTAAAATCGCCGCTTCGTGCCTCGTCGATAACACACGGACACACACATTCGTGGTCTTCGTCGTACTCAGACTTACTCCCCGGCAATCAACCGACCGCATAACTTGGCGCACTCGTGCACTTGACCGAGAACTCTTGAAAGTAAAATCGCCGCTTCGTGCCTCGTTGATAACACACGGACACACACACTCGTGGTCTTCGTCGTACTCAGACTTACTCCCCGGCAATCAACCGGCCGCATACCTCGGCGCACTCGTGCACTCGACCGAGAACTCTTGAAAGTAAAATCGCCGCTTCGTGCCTCGTCGATAACACACGGACACACACACTCGTGGTCTTCGTCGTACTCAGACTTACTCCCCGGCAATCAACCGACCGCATAACTTGGCGCCCTCGTGCACTCGACCGAGAACTCTTGAAAGTAAAATCGCCGCTTCGTGCCTCGTCGATAACACACGGACACACACACTCGTTGTCTTCGTCGTACTCAGACTTACTCCCCGGCAATCAACCGACCGCATAACTTGGCGCACTCGTGCACTCGACCGAGAACACTTGCAAGTAAAATCGCCGCTTCGTGCCTCGTCGATAACACACGGACACACACACTCGTGGTCTTCGTCGTACTCAGAATTACTCCCCGGCAATCAACCGACCGCATAACTTGGCGCACTCGTGCACTCGACCGAGAACTCTTGAAAGTAAAATCGCCGCTTCGTGCCTCGTCGATAACACACGGACACACACACTCGTGGTCTTCGCCGTACTCGGACTTACTCCCCGGCAACCAACCGGCCGCATACCTCGGCGCACTCGTGCACTCGACCGAGAACTCTTGAAAGTAAAATCGCCGCTTCGTGCCTCGTCGATAACACACGGACACACACACTCGTCGTCTTCGTCGTACTCAGACTTACTCCCCGGCAATCAACCGGCCGCATACCTCGGCGCACTCGTGCACTCGACCGAGAACTCTTGAAAGTAAAATCGCCGCTTCGTGCCTCGTCGATAACACACGGACACACACACTCGTGGTCTTCGTCGTACTCAGACTTACTCCCCGGCAATCAACCGGCCGCATAACTCGGCGCACTCGTGCACTCGACCGAGAACTCTTGAAAGTAAAATCGCCGCTTCGTGCCTCGTCGATAACACACGGACACACACACTCGTGGTCTTCGTCGTACTCAGACTGACTCCCCGGCAATCAACCGGCCGCATACCTCGGCGCACTCGTGCACTCGACCGAGAACTCTTGAAAGTAAAATCGCCGCTTCGTGCCTCGTCGATAACACACGGACACACACACTCGTGGTCTTCGTCGTACTCAGACTTACTCCCCGGCAATCAACCGGCCGCATACCTCGGCGCACTCGTGCACTCGACCGAGAACTCTTGAAAGTAAAATCGCCGCTTCGTGCCTCGTCGATAACACACGGACACACACACTCGTGGTCTTCGTCGTACTCAGACTTACTCCCCGGCAATCAACCGACCGCATAACTTGGCGCACTCGTGCACTTGACCGAGAACTCTTGAAAGTAAAATCGCCGCTTCGTGCCTCGTTGATAACACACGGACACACACACTCGTGGTCTTCGTCGTACTCAGACTTACTCCCCGGCAATCAACCGGCCGCATACCTCGGCGCACTCGTGCACTCGACCGAGAACTCTTGAAAGTAAAATCGCCGCTTCGTGCCTCGTCGATAACACACGGACACACACTCGTGGTCTTCGTCGTACTCAGACTTACTCCCCGGCAATCAACCGACCGCATAACTTGGCGCCCTCGTGCACTCGACCGAGAACTCTTGAAAGTAAAATCGCCGCTTCGTGCCTCGTCGATAACACACGGACACACACACTCGTTGTCTTCGTCGTACTCAGACTTACTCCCCGGCAATCAACCGACCGCATAACTTGGCGCACTCGT
>NW_021830859.1:0-3960 GCF_006345805.1 Octopus sinensis | reverse complement strand
AACTTCTAAATAACGAGAACTGCTAAAAAAAATCTATGGACCCTTTTGACCTACCACGGCCTGGTCAATTAAAGACGTCCGCAGCAAAGCATTTATGTTGTAACTCAACACCCACTTTAAATGGAAGATAAGTATTATATTTTGGTGCTGATGGGAGAATCAACTGCCATACCTAACCGTGAACGTGTATTTTTCACAAGGCTACAGAAGGCCAAAATGAAGTGATCTGGTCCGACGGCCGTAGCAAGTGGTTTTCGCCCACTAACAATATAAACACGAGTGTTTTCGTGCAACACAAGTCGTGTGAGCATTTTTCTCATGGTAAAAAAACGTAGTATTCTGTGTTCTAACGCAACATACGTGTGAGATAAATATTATACAGAGCTAAATGTGAGTGAGCTACCATTAAAATATCACTGTTCCACTAAATCACGTAACTGGTGATAAAGAAGTGAAGCCAAGAAATTCGAGTAGCAATTTATGCATACGCACCCCCCCACACACAAATATGCACACGTGTGTGTGTGTATATATATATATATATATGTGTGTGTTGTGTGTGTGTGTGTGTGTGTGTGTGTGTGTGTGTATGCATATATATATATATATATATAGTATGTGTGTGCATGCATAAATATATATATACGTATATACACATATATATATATACATACAAACATACATATAAATAAATACATATACGTACACACAGACACACACACACACACACATATATATATATATATATACATGAGCGAGAGAGATTATAGAAATAGAGAGTGGGAGAAAGAGAGATTCAAACTAAACTTATAAAATGTTTTGAGAAAGAAAGAGAGAGAGGAAGGGAGAGAGGCAGAGAGTGTGTGAGATAAAGATAGATAGACAGATAGAGAGAGAGAGGGAAAGAGGGAGAGAGTGTGTGCGAGATAGATAGATAGAGAGAGAGGAGAGAGGGGGGGAGAAAGATAGGGAGAAAGAGAGAGAAGGAGAGAGAGAGAGGGAGAAAGAGAGGAGAGAGAGAGGGAGGGAGGCAAATAAATAAACAGATCGATAGATCGAATCTTGTTAAGCTGATGTCGAAGCGGTTACGTGACGGAGATCCATTGAAATCAACTTACAAAACAAATTTCACCTACAAAATCAACGTCATTACCTCCACCACCATCACCAACAACAACAACAACAACACTAGCATTATATAAGGATCACTCGTCTATTTCTAAGACGTTTACTTCATGACCCCCACCCCACCCCCTTCTACCCATTCTCTTTGAAGAGACTCCTTTTTTTCTACCTTTTCTACCTTTCACCTCTTTATTCTAATAGATTGTAACTCGTTGCGTATTTCCTGCTGAATCTTATTGTTTGCTTCGGTCGTTAAGAAGTCATTCTGGCGTTGGGACTTTGTGAGTGTGTGTGTGAGCGTGTGTGTGTGTGTGTGTGTGTGTGTGTGTGTGTGTGTGCGTGTTTGTGTTCTTTCTGGTATATTGTTCTTTTGAAGGAAATTGTTTTCTTCGCGCGTTGAGTTGAAGAGAGTTATATGTGTGTGTGTGTGTGTCTGTGTGTGTATCTATATATGTATACACACTCACACCACAATATGCACATACACGCATATATATAATACATATACATATATATGTGTATGTATACATATATATCTATATATATATATATATATATATATATATATATATATATATTATATATATATATATATATATATACATAATATATATATATATGGGAGAGTTTTCGGAAAAAAGCAAAAGACGAAGACGGGTGGTGTACAAAACAAACAGATGTATTAGTATAACGCTCGGGAATAGAAAAAGTCTTTTGTGTTTCGAGCCTACGCTCTTCTACCGAAAGGGACACAGAAAACAAGGAGAGAAACAAGGAGAAAAAAATGTGTGTAGTGGCTAACGATCTATCATGGCGTCTGACCGCCATGATATATATATAGATATATATATATATTATATATATATATATATATATATATATTATATATATATATATATGTATATATAACATATATTATATATAATATATATATATATATATACATAATACATATTACTTACCCACAAACATCCATTCATACATACATATGTATATACATAAATGCATACATACATACATACATACATACATACATACATACATACATACAGACATACATACATACATACATACATACATACATACATACATACATACATACATATAAGGGCCTAGAAGGGTAGAAAGATAGGGTACAGAAATATATATATATTGTATTTCGGGACGGTCATTTTTTTTTTTTGCCAAATAAACACACGCACTATATTTTTGTTCTTCACTCGTTTATTGCTGTTCACATTTTTCTGGTTGATTTTAATTGATTTTTTAAAAAATATTCTTATTTTAACTCATGTGTATTATCCGGAAATCTTTCGTCACACATCTTTGACCTCTTCAGTGATACTTTTCGCTTAGTGTGTGCTTTTGCTCCACTTACTCCATATATGAGTATGTATGTCTTTGCTGTTGTCTCTCTATCTTTCATTATTTTTGTTGTTTCTTTCATTAGACGGCCACCATGCAAAACACCTCCTTAAGGGGTTTAGTTGAATGAGTTGAAAACACACCCCCAGTGCTACCTTATAGTTTTGTTTCCTAAAGCCTTATAACTATTCTAAACTCCTCTTTTGGCGAACCACTATGTTAGGAGGACATAAACAGGCCGAACGCAGTTATCAAGCGGTGGTTGCGGAAAAAAGACAAACACAGCCTCATAAACACACACACACACATACACATATGCTAACTTCTACGTAAACGCATTGATCGCAGTGGACTTGAACTCAAAACCACGAGATTGATGAGAACCTCTTAACCACACAGCTTTGCCAGCGCTGTTTATTTCTATTTTTTCTTAATTTTTTCGATGGTTTCGATTTTTCCAGTGTAAGCGTTGGCGTTACTACTACTACTACTACTACTACTACTACTACTACTACTACTACTAGTGCTGTGGTTGTTGCTGCTCATATTTCTTCCGCTGTCCTGCTTGTCTATAGGCATCGATGTGCTCAAAAGGAAATCGTTACTCGTTATCTGCAAATGAACCTCAACGCTTGTACATCTCGTGTCAATGCATGAAGGGAAGGCTCCGGTTCGGTCTGAACACGACTTTTGTACTTGGTGCACATTTATGTGTGCGTGTGTGTGTGTGTGTAAGTGTGCGTGTCTGTGTGTATGTGTGTATATATATATATAAATATATATACACACACATACACGCACACTACCAATTATATACGTTTTTATTATTTTTATACAATTTACTTAATCATTGGTATTTTATTGTTATTTTAATTTTAATATTTCTATTATATGTAATTTTCTAGATGGTGTAATTTAATTGTTCATTTTGAATTGATAAAATGTGTTTATTTTTTAATTCTCTCTTCTCTCTTCTCTCTCTCTCTATACTCTATATATATATATATATATATTATATTGTGTGAAATTTGATTTAGTATTTTCAAAGTTTAAAATGATGTTTTTCCCTGTAAGTTAGGATTAATATTCCCTCAAATAATATTATATATATATAAAAGAGCAGGCTGCGATGTTTCACCCAAAGGGAGAGTTTTGCAACAATCACATATATATATATATGTACACTGTGTATATATATATATATATTACGCTGTCCTCGTATCGTCCCCTCTTTTTCTCAACCTTATATGGTTAATAAAGAAATTGAAATGTATTGTAAAACAAGTAGAAAGTTATATTTTTTCAACACGTAAATACTGAACAATATATATAAAGGATAAAATCCGTTTTAAGAGCAGAAAAGTTTGTTCTTAAAAAGGATTTTATGCTTTATATATACTATTTAGTATTTACGTGTTGAAAAAATATATATTTATACACACACAAACACGCACACATACACAGACACAT
>NW_021830858.1:0-3975 GCF_006345805.1 Octopus sinensis | reverse complement strand
TACAAGTGGACGTCTTAAAATGAAGACATATTGACGTCATACGCACACACACACGTACGTACGTACGTATGTGCGTATTGGGTATTCGAGCCCGAAGGATATGCTTGGAGACACAAGGCTCAATATATAAATCTGTTAAATAATTAATCACTGAACGAGATGTAAGCAGTAACTGCACGACAATGTAAGGTATACTAGATATCTCAATATGGCAAACCACTAAGGGTGGGTGTTACTGTAGCTTGTAACCCCAGGAGAACATCGTCTCCAGCTGGCTTTAGGCACACTTTCTGTGCTCTTATGGTATTTGCGAAGGGAGATCATCCCTCCCTCGTCAACTTAAGTGATACGCACGGACTGCAGTTTCTAGGTATTTGCCTGTCTTCAGCGTACGGCAATCATCGATTTTCGATGAAGGGAGTCCCAATGCAAATCCTTATATATCCTTTTTCCAGTAACCTTTCGTCACTAATCTCGAAAAACTGTATGCAAGCAATAATTAATCTCTGAACGAGATGTAAACAGTAACTGCACGACAATGTAAGGTATACTAGCCACCTCAGTATGGCTAACCACAAAGGGTGGATGTTACTGTAGCTTGTAGCCCCAGGGCACAGAAAGTGTGCCTAAAGCCAGCAGGAGACGATGTTCTCCTGGGGCTACAAGCTACAGTAACACCCACCCTTAGTGGTTAGCCATATTGAGAGGGCTAGTATACCTTACATCAGGGGTGGGCGAACTTTTTTGATCGCGGGCCGCACAGTGCGTCTTTGGAACCTTGGCGGGCCTCATTTATAAAAATCAAGTGAAAATATTTTTAAAGGCGGTTATAGACCTATAAACACACAATTGATTGAAAGGAAATTTTGTGAAATATTCCTCTCGGCGGGCCGCATGAAAACATATGGCGGGCCGCATAGAGCCCGCGGGCCGTAGTTTGCCCACCCCTGCCTTACATTGTTAAATGATTGATTTCATAATAATGAAACTATAATGAAACATAATAATGAAGACTTTTACGGATTCCATGGACAGCGAGGCTCACCAATGGAGAAGTTCTTAAGCAGATCAGGCCGAAAATGTCGCTAGAAGCTAGGATCACCAAGCATAGATTGGCATATTTTGGTCATATTATGCGGAGAAAATCCCTGGAGAAGGACATCATGCTCGGAATGGTCAGTGGCAAGAGAGGAAGAGGCCGACCAATGGAGAAGTTCTTAAGCAGATCAGGCCGAAAATGTCACTAGAAGCTTGGATCACCAAGCATAGATTGGCATATTTTGGTCGTATTATGCGGAGAAAATCCCTGGAGAAGGACATCATGCTCGGAATGGTCAGTGGCAAGAGCGGAAGAGGCCGACCAATGGAGAAGTTCTTAAGCGGATCAGGCCGAAAATGTCACTAGAAGCTAGGATCACCAAGCATAGATTGGCATATTTTTGTCATATTATGCGAAGAAAATCCCTGGAGAAGGACATCATGCTCGGAATGGTCAGTGGCAAGAGAGGAAGAGGCCGACCAATGGAGAGAGAAGTCTTAAGCAGATCAGGCCGAAAATGTCACTAGAAGCTTGGATCACCAAGCATAGATTGGCATATTTTGGTCGTATTATGGAGAAAATCCCTGGAGAAGGACATCATGCTCGGAATGGTCAGTGGCAAGAGCGGAAGAGGCCGACCAATGGAGAAGTTCTTAAGCGGATCAGGCCGAAAATGTCACTAGAAGCTAGGATCACCAAGCATAGATTGGCATATTTTTGTCATATTATGCGAAGAAAATCCCTGGAGAAGGACATCATGCTCGGAATGGTCAGTGGCAAGAGAGGAAGAGGCCGACCAATGGAGAAGTTCTTAAGCAGATCAGGCCGAAAATGTCGCTAGAAGCTAGGATCACCAAGCATAGATTGGCATATTTTGGTCATATTAAGCGGAGAAAATCCCTGGAAAAGGACATCATGCTCGGAATGGTCAGTGGCAAGAGAGGAAGAGGCCGACCAATGGAGAAGTTCTTAAGCAGATCAGGCCGAAAATGTTGCTAGAAGCTAGGATCACCAAGCATAGATTGGCATATTTTGGTCATATTATGCGGAGAAAATCCCTGGAGAAGGATATCATGCTCGGAATGGTCAGTGGCAAGAGAGGAAGAGGCCGACCAAGAACCCGCTGGCTTGACACCATCAAGAGTGATACCGGAATGGACATAGCCAGTCTGATGGAAGCGGCTCAGAATAGAACTGACTGGAGGACACTGATCCATCGAGTAACCGAGAGTCGACTTCAACTGAGCGGATAGAGAGATAGAAACTATTTGTAGCTCGTATTTAAATAATTCTTTTTTTCTTTCTTTTTATTCTTACAAGAGGAGTGGTGTTTGTGTTTGTTATTGGTTGTGGTGTGTGTATATCTCTGTCTGTTATTGAAAGCTAGGTTTTTGACCTTTGACTGTGACTATGTTGGCGTCAGGAAATTCAGTTGGCGTTAGGACAGGCAACTGGACGTAGAAACCAAAGCAGACAGCAGAGGTTGGTACAGTCTTCTGACTTGTCTGTTTCCGTGGAACCGTCAAACCCATGCCAGCATGGAAAATGGACGTTAAATGAGGATGATGTTCGTGCGTGTGTGTGTATATATATGTGTGTGTGTATGTGCGTGTACGTGTGTGTGTGTGCATGTGGGTGTGTTTGTGTGTGTGTGTGTGTGTGTGTGTGTATATAAAGATAGGTTTTTACCCTTTGTTAAGTGTATGCCTCACAAGGCATTGGTCATCCAAGGGCAATGGTAGAAGACATTTGCCCAAGGTGTCGCGCGCTGTGGTAACAAACCCCAAACCACGTGGTTGTAAAATGCGCTTCATATGCACCCAATCCTGTCTGAACCCCTTTTATCATTTACCAAATTAATTTTACTGTTAAATAACTTATGATCAGAAATACTAAATTTCTAAATCTCTCGTAGAGACATGTACGGTGGTGGGGCGATAGAATGGTTGTATACTGTCAACTAACACGAACGTGACAGTAGGGGGTACACCACCGCTGTATAGCCCTAGGAAGAATCGACGCCTCCTGATGGCTTTGACACATTTTTCCTGTGTCCTTATATACTTATGATATTTAACATTTAACAGCAAATAAACCTTAAAAATATAAAGGGCCAATGATTAATGCAAAGGGATGATTGTCTTTTAAATACTTTCTTTACAACTCTTACCACCCCGCTACTCTTCCGTTTCGTTTCGTTATTTGTATGTACGTGTTTGCTTTTTGTTTCGTTTCGTTTCCCCCGAGTTGAACGACATTCCATGTATGCAAACATGATCTAAAGCTGTCAGTCAATATTTGTCGAAATACACCAGCTCCCTTTATTGGAGAATAATATATATCGTGCGTGTTCATAAGTAAAACGACATACTCGCCGTATTGATGATTGTGTGAAGACGTACAAAACTCGCTTGTTTCTCAGTTCCGACTAACTGACCAAATTTCCGGTTTCTTTGTACTTACGCATGCAGTTACAACAAAAGACAAAAACCTATCTTTATAAACATACACTCAAACACTCATACACATACACACTACACACACTCCCGCGTGCACTCACACACTAGCTAACATAAACATGGATCTTTTCCTTTTGAACGGCAGTTTGTAACATAATTTCTAGTTAACTAAACACTTTTAAACTTCGTATACTGGTAGAATCTCTATATATATAAACGGCAGTTTGTCTGTCTGTGTGTCTGTCAGGTTGTACCCTCACCCTGACCACGGCTTTCAACCGATTCTGATGAAACTTGACACACACATAGCCCAATGTCATAATTCAAAACTAACGCAGCGAAAACTTTGAAAAGTTCCCCCAGTTCTGAAAAAGATCGATAAATTCGACATGGGGTCGAGAATCTAAGCTTTTTATATGCAACACATTTCTGTTAGGGGACACAACTCGACCTTTTTATCGCCCCAAAAGGACAGCT
>NW_021830856.1:0-3957 GCF_006345805.1 Octopus sinensis | reverse complement strand
GTCGCAAATCTAATGACTATAACAAATTACAGATAAAAGATAATCAACCAAGCAGTCAATCAGTCAATCAATCACCTAACTAAACGATCTCTCAACGAAGCAATCGATTGGTTCATCAATCATTTAGTCAAAACAATAATTAGTCGTTCACTCGAGCTATCAATCAATGTATCAATTACACTATTAGTCAGTCAATCAATGAATCGGTATGTCATTTAATTAATTAATCAAATAATTGCTTAATTAGTCAATCGGCCAATCAGGTAACAGTTTCATCAATCAATCGTTTAATCAGCAGAATATTTAATCTAACAGTTAATATGTCAGTCAACCTATGAATCCATTACAGAATTATTTAATCAATCACTCGGTTAATGACACCAGTAAATCCTTTTTATCAATATGTCAATAATTCAGTCAATCTGTAAGTCAAACAATCAATCAGTTAGACAATCGATCGGTTAGTCAGATAATTCAATTATTCAATTGATTCAATCAATCAATCACTCAATAAATCTATCAATTAACTAATCGATTACTCTAGCAATCAGTCAGTCTATCATGCAGTTAATCAACCGATAAGTCAAGCAGCAATTCTATCATTCAACAGTCAACAAACAAATAAAAATCAATCAGTCAATTAGACAATTGATCGGTTAGTCAGACAACAATTCCATTATTCAACTGATTCAATCAATCACTCAATAAATCAATCAATCAATCAATCAACCGATTACTCTATCAATCAGCCAGTCTATCAACCAGTCAATCAACCGATAAGTCAAACAACAATTCTATCATTCAACAGTCAACAAACTAATAAGAATCAATAATGTGCTAATCAATCAACCAATCAATCAATAAAAAATACACTTAATACATTTCTGCTCTGAATTTCTTGAGTTTAAATCCTTTCAGATTTCGATTTGAATTTTCTTCAATCTAGAAAATCGATGAAAATATGCATCACAGAAGAAGGGATCAATCGCATCATGAAGTCAGGCCAGAATATAGAGAAAGGGTTAAGTGAAATCACTTAAAATATCGGACGCTTTAGTCACGGTGATCGCGGTGGCCTCACTATCACTCTCACCGTCTTTCTTTCGTTCTTTGTTTTACTTCATTCTCCACCTCTTCTATCTCTCTCATCTTTTCTCTCTCTCCTTTTCTCCCTCTCTCTCTCCCTCTCTCCCTCTCTCCCTCTCTCTCACTCCAGTTTTTTTCGCAGATATGTGTGTTTGCGCATGTACAAGTTTTTGTGTGTATGTCGATCACATATTTAGATATATTCATAAAAATTTAGATGTATCACTGTACACACATATGTATTGTATTAAATTGCACACATAGACATGCGTGTGTATGCATATTTATGTGTGGATATATGTTATGTTATTTATATATATATACGCAAATATATACGCATATAAATATATATATATATATATATATATATATCTATATATATATATATATATTATATATATGTATGTGTGTATGTGTATATAAGCGCACACATATAAGCATATATATGTCGTTTGAATATAATATATATGTGTACAGTTAAACATCTAAATAAACCGAAAATATGCTATATATACAACGATCAGAACACAAGGTTATATGTTTCATGATGCACTTTAGAATAGATTTGCCTTAGTTTTGTACGAATTTAAGACCTGTTAACTAACACATGCGTGTATATAACCTTATACATTTTGTTCTTTGCTGTCTGTGAATTAAGTTATTTCTGAGCCATTTCAGCATCAGAAAAGCCCTAAATTAGATCACTTGAAACGAGTGATTCCGAACGATTCTAGTTAACGTAGAAAGCTATCTAACTCCCGTATATATAAGGCTTGATTGAACTATATGATTGAACTAAGAAAGTCTCTAGTGTTTCCTTCCTGCTTAGATATCGTCCTATAGATATTGATCTGAATACGTGAAGATATACAGACGAAACAACGGCCATCTTACTTACAATAGTATAGGGAATGATTGGCAAAAATAATCAGGTACTCAGTACGTTCATTTGACTTAATTATTGAAAATACAATGAGACAGGAGCAATCTGATCTTGGTAGTTGTTCTGACTGTTTAACTCCAGGCTTTTGTTATTATCAAGCTTGTTTAAGTAAATTTATACTCCAGATGCATTCTAACCACTTGAACATTTCACCTCATAGTTGGCACATGCATATGTTTACTGGCACTCCGTCGGTTTTGACGACGTGGGTACCAGTTGATCCGATCAACGGAACAGCCTGCTCGTGAAATTAACGAGCATGTGGCTGAGCACTCCACAACAAACAAGCGTACACTTAATGTAGTTCTCGGGGAAATTCGGCGTGATATAGAGTGTGACAAGGGTGGCCCTTTGAAATACAGGTACTACCCATTTTTGCCAGCTGAGTGGACTGGAGCAACGTGAAATAAAGTGTCATGCTCAAGGACACAACGCGTGACCGGGAATTGAACTCAAGATTTTATGATCATGAGCTGAATACTTAAGCATATATATACATATATACATACACACATACACACAACACCACACACACACAACACACACATCTATATATATATTATATATAATATATATATATATCTATGTATATATATGAGGTATATAGAATACATACAGACACACCACCACACTACATATATATATATATATATATATATATATATATCAACAATGATGCAGACACCTCTGATGAGAACCTAGTAAGACTCGAAAATTATATACACATACACACACACATATGTATGTTCTCTTCTATTTTTAATTATTTGAAGTCTTCCTGCAAGAATGAAGATGGTTTCTAGCAAAGATACAAAGCTCCATCGTTGAAATGTAGACAACAAAATCAAACTTACATTTTGAATTTGAGAAAAGTCTTGTATATTCTTATTGTTCCGCTGATAGAGTGTATTTGTTATGTAACGTGTTAGATTATTGTTTTGTTTTTATGCAAAACAGTAGTTTTTTTTCCGGATTGTCACTTAAGAAACAATAGCATGATGTAAGTGACAGATAAATCTTTTCCAACCATCCATCTTTTCCGCCCACTATTCCAGCGAGGGTCGTGATGGCGAGTTTACAGATACCTCATCCATAGAGTCCCACCAGAAGCAATCGTCATAGAATTTCCGGCTGGATTCTCAAACAAGCGCACAAGCTCACTTTGTCGTCGTGACCTCTATAAAATTTTCCAGCATCCACTTTAGGAAAAACCACATTAAATTCTCGTTTATCGTGTATTCTTACTGGGAAACCAGCTACTTACCATTTTATTCATCTCCCTATTTTGATAGGCAAGAGGTTTCAAATTAGGTAAAGGCGAGAATTGAGCCAAATTCGCAACATACAATGGTGGAATTCTGGTTCTGTAGACATCGTGCTACGCAGTACGGCCACCATTTTAATGCAGATATAAATTGTATGTTGTTAGACTGATATGAAATATTACCATTTTCTGTGTTAATTGTTAGGTTATTTTCAACATTGAACGATTTAACTCAACCAAACCAAATACATGTACTATCACACACACATACACACACACATATATATATGTGGTGAGGGTGTATAAGCATATATGAATGCGTACATGTATGTTTGTACACTATATATACATACATATATACACACATATACATATATATAAATGTATGGTTGTATAATATATGAATATACATATACATATATTATACATATACATATACATACATGCATATATATTAATATATATATATATATATATATATATATATATGTGCGTGTGTGTATGTGTGTGTATAACTACATATTTATGTGTGTGTGTATGCATATAAATGTACATACATATACCAATGTTTTTTGTATATACATTGTGTATGTTGTTATTTGTGTGTTGTGTGTGGTTTGTGTGTGTGTGTGTGTGTGTGTGTATATGTGTGGTGTGCGTGCGT
>NW_021830855.1:0-3997 GCF_006345805.1 Octopus sinensis | reverse complement strand
ATGTTGGTGTGGTGTGTGGTGTGGTGTGTGTATTTGTATATATATATATTTACGTTAATATCGAAGAATGTGAATGAATGCTCAACACCGCATTGGTGGATAAATATTCTTTATTTGTGCATTGACAAGGACGCCAATGGTTTCATGCGACGTGATCTACACAATGAACGCTAATACATGAAAGTATTAACACTCGTCTCCATTTCGGATGAGTTTTCTCATGCACATACTATATTATTTGAAGTTACGCAAATGAAGACAAAGTGATGTTTAATCGTTCTGACGTTTAATTCTGAACAGTTAGGGCTTCACAAGACTTACGCAAGACTGATTGTCATTCGCTGATGCAAATCATTGTACAATCTGCATGTTTGGCTCCTGACAGCTACTGAATGGTAAACATAGTGACAGGTAGTAGTAGTATCCATTGTTTTAATAAGAAACTCTAGTGAGGCTGTAATTTTTCTGAAAATTAAAATGACAATAAATTTTACGAATATTTTTAATTGTTAATCTACTAACGTCTTACAGTTAGCGAACAAAAAGTGTCATAGGCGATATCAAGATGGCGCAATGTAAAGTTACTTCTGCCAAGACAAATTCCTTCCCAACCTCGCACATTATAACCGAAATAACATACTCACGGAAACCACCCCTATTAAGTTCATTTAATCATCGGATCCAAACGATCTATCAACTGAGAACATTCTGCCTTTCCAACACCGTATTCTACATAGTACCTGTTAAACCACCCACTCACCGCACACACATATATGTATACATTTATAAGCGGGCTTCTTTCATTTTCCACCTATGAAATCCAACCCACAAGCCTTCGATCGAGCAGGGGCTATAGTATACTGTAGTAGAAGACACTTAAAGTGCCCCGAAGTGAGACTAAACCCAAGAGCACGTGATTGGGAACTAAGTTCCTTACCCTAAGACCGCGTTCTCGACGTACCACTAACTTCTACACAGACATGCAGGAAGTAAATAGACACCTTTAATTTTCAAAATTTCTGATCTAAGCGTCTTAATATGTTTTCAGCGGTGTATAATTTACAATGTAATTATTCTTTTTCGTTCCAGGTGCCATTACATTAAACATTTGCGAAGAGTAACCATGCCACGCATAAAAAAAATCAGCAGAACTGTCAGATTTCCAAAGAGGTCGTATTGTTGGGCAATCTGAGACCGGTCTTAGCCAGCGAAAAACTGCCGAAAATCTTTAAATTTCTCTTGCTACTGTTAATGGAATTATAGTGCAATTCAAAAGCCAAGGAAAAGAATCAACAGATTCTCGTCCTGGCCGACCTGGGCCCTCGGAAAGGAAGCTTCTCTGTTAGAAGAGAATTGTAGAAAACGAACCCCGTTCGAAGGCTCCTGACATTCAAAAACAGCTAGAAGTTAGTCCAAGAACGTGTGTTACATATCTGAGTAAGCTTGGGTATTATGGACGAGCAGCTAGAAGAAAACCTCTCCTTCAACCAATTAATATCAAATAAAAGATTTCGAAAAATTAAAGTTGTCTATTTACTTCCTCCATGTTTGTGTATATCTACACATGTGACTAGTATCTATGCATTTCTGAAATAATAATCACGTCTACACACGGTGACATCATACAATACAATGTACTTTCCGTTATGTATGTAGTTATAATTTTTGATATATATTGTACTACTAACTCTAACTACATCATATTGACGTATATGAACATCAGAATTCCAATATATTTTTGTACTACAAACATTAAATCTACATTTGCTTTCAGTATATGAATGTTTAATGTACTATAACGTATTAAAATTGCCACAACAACATTAGATATGTAACTATGTTTTGTTTTTGTTTTTGGTTTTGCTTTTTCTGTGGCTTTCCTGCTAACCTGTGGTTAAGCCATTAGACGACATATTGAATAAGACTGAAATACATATTTAGTATACAACTAACTTATTAATTCTAACGAACTTTCGTAAAACATACAAATAATGCTAACCTGTTTTGCTTCGTAATCATTTATGTGAGACATACATACATACAATCGTATATATATATATATATATATATATATATATATATATATATGTATGTATGTATGTATGTATGTCGTGTGTGTGAATATGTGTGTGTTCATGTGTTTTATCTATCTATGCATATATATATATAGATATATGTATATATATATCTAGGTATATATATATATGTGTATATATGTATATCTGACCGAATGTTTTATTGTCCACTATTGCATTTTTGTTCCATGTATCTATATGTGTATATTTATGTGTATCATGTGTGTGCTTGCATGTGTGTGTGTCTGTTTGTCTGTCTGTCTGTCTGTCTGTGTTCGAAGAGAAGCATCTAACATAATTTCTACATTTTTCTAGCGTCAGTGATTTTCTCTGATCGGTGAGCAAAGAATCAAACGATACAATGAAGCCAAAAAAAAAAATAAAAATAAAAAATAAAAATAAAGAAAGAAAAAACTTAAAATGGTAAAAAGAAGATATACTCGAACAAGCAACCAAGCAGAGCAGAGATTGCAAGAGCAGATATACTTAAGCAACCATTCAAGCGAGACTGATGTGCGCTAAAAGAACCAAGCGCAGAATGACAAACTAACAGAGCAGAAACAACGTAAAACGAAATAAAACAAAAAATCACGAAAAAAAAACCAAAAAAAAAACCACAAAAGAACAAAGACTAAGCATCGAAGAAACAAAAGTTACAGAGGATAAAGAAAATAAAAATGAAAAATAAAAGATAACGAAGAAACATTAAAAAAAATGAAAATGAAACGATAAAAATCTTCGCTGATGACATCGACAATGATGGCGACGAAGGATAATATTAAGTTAAGTATGTGCAAGCTAAGCTTAATAATCTAGGACTTCTGGAACCAGTCTCCATAACGTTCTCTCGTCTTAAAGAAACATCGCAGAGAACGACAGACTTGTATTCCACACTTAGCATATTTTGCAAGTAGACTGGTAAATACAGGACTAACAATACATAAACGAATGAATAAATACACTTTGCTTGTTATTTAGGAAAAAAAAAATTACTAAATGCTGTATGAGAAATATACTTGAGAGTATTTAAATGGAGATTCTAGAGTGTAAACCAAGCTGTTACAATACTGGGTCTTTATTTAACGCAGTGAGCTGGCAGAAACGTTAGCACGCCGGGCGAAATGCTTAGCGGTATTTCGTCTGCCGATACGTTCTGAGTTCAAATTTCGCCGAGGTCGACTTTGCCTTTCATCCTTTCGGGGTCGATTAAATAAGTACCAGTTACACAGGTGCTTATCGGTATTTCGTCTGCCGTTACGTTCTGAGTTCAAATTTCACCGTGGTCGACTTTGCCTTTCATCCTTTCGGGGTCGATTAAATAAGTACCAGTTACGCACTGGGGTCGATGTAATCGACTTAATCCGTTTGTCTGTCCTTGTTTGGCCTCTCTGTGTTTAGCCCCTTGTGGGTAGTAAAGAAATATGTATTTCGTCTGTCTTTACTATCTAAGTTCAAATTCCGCCGAGGTCGACTTTGCCTTTCATCCTTTCGGGGTCGATTAAATAAGTACTAGTTACGCACTGGGGTCGATATAATCGACTTAATCCCTTTGTCTGTCCTTGTTCGTCCTCTCTGTGTTTAGCCCCTTGTGGGTAGTAAAGAAATAGGTATTTCGTCTGTCTTTACTATCTAAGTTCAAATTCCGCAAAGGTAGACTTTGCCTTTCATTCTTTCGGAGTCGATAAATTAAGTACCAGATGCGTACTGAGGTCGACCTATTCGACTTCCACCTCCCCTAAACTTTCGGGCCTTGTGCCTAGAGTAGAAAAGAATAATGGGTCTTTATTCTAGTTGCAGAAGACGAAATCTTAAGTGTTATGCAATGCCCTCCAGTTAGGTGGTTAGTATTGATTTGAGTTCCAAAGCTGGGAGCTTGAAATTGCAGGATCTTTCATGTGTATATCATTGTATGTGCTCCACAT
>NW_021830854.1:0-3998 GCF_006345805.1 Octopus sinensis | reverse complement strand
TACTACTATTTCTACTACTACTGCTACTACTACTACTGCTACTGCTGCTACTACTACTACTACTACTACTACTACTATAACTACTGCTGTTGTTACTACTACTACTATAACTACTGCTTTTACTACTACTACAACTACTACTACTAATCTACTACTACTACTACTAATCTACTACTACTACTACTACTACTACTATTACTACTACTGCTGCTGCTGCTGCTGCTGCAGCTACCGCTGTTGCTTCTGTTGCTACTACTACTACTATTACTACTACTACTACTACTACTACTACTACTACGATAACTATTGCTGTTGTTGTTATTACTACTACTACTACTGTTATAACCACTGCTGTTGTTGTTACTACTACTACTACTACTACTACCGCTACTGCTGCTGCTGCTGCTGCTGCTGTTGTTGTTGTTGTTGTTGTTTTTCCTCGTTGACGGTTCAGCCATTGGGTGTAGAATGTCTTCGCTTGTGACCAATTAGAGTCAACTGTCGTATCTCTTCCCAGATCTTGTTCGCTTCGTGTGTTCCAAGCCCTTTGTTTATACATACAACCTACCACGCTCTGTGTAAAGTAAGCGAGAAGGTAGGGGTCGGGGTGTGTGGCCAGGAGGGTGCGGGGTTGCTGGGCTCATGGTCTTTTTTTTTTTTTTATACACCGCCACTCCTGCCATAACCACCACCACCACCACCCGCTTCCAAGTCACTACAAGAATTTTAGCACGATTAGATGTAAGGAACTCGGAAACTGCTCAGCATTTTTTTATTATTTTAAGGGAAACTTCAACATCATCATCAGTTGGGATGTAGCCGACATATTAGATTTCGCACGCGAGGAGGTGGTGGTTGTGGTGAAGGTGGCGGTTGCTCGTGGTGGAGACAGTGGTGGTGGTGGTGGTTGTGGTTATGGTAGTAGTTGTGGTTATGGTGGTGGTGGTGGTTATGGTAGTGGTTATGGCGGCGTTGTTGGTGGTGGGGGGCAGTGGTGGTAGTGGCGGTGGTGGTGGCCATGGTGGTAGTGGTGGTGGTGGTGGTGGTTATGGTGATGGTTATGGCGGTGTTGTTGAAGGTGGGGGAAGTGGTGGTGGTGATGGTGGCTGTGGTTATGGTGGTAGTTGTGGTTATGGTGGTGGTGCCGGTGGTCATGGTGGTGGTGGCCATGGTGGTGGTGGCGGTGGTGGCGGTGGTCATGGTGGTGGTGGCCATGGTGGTGGTGGCGGTGGTGGCGGTGGTGGTGGTGGTCGTGGTGGGGAGTGTTGCCATAAATTTGTATTAGCGTCGTATGAGACTCGCTTTGTAACACTGAAGCAACATTTCCAACAGAGAAAAACTCAGCAACCATGTTGCAAACGGGAAAATGAAAACATAATTAGGAGAGAGAGAGAGAGAAAGGAGAGAGAGAGGGGGGGAGAAAGAGAGAGAGAGGGGGGGAGAAAGAGAGAGAGAGAGAGAGAGAGAGAGAGAGATGAAATTACAAGATGCAAGCTAACACTAATCTTTCTCCGTGGAACATCGGAAAATCCTATCAGACACATTAAGACAAAGACCTGTTTACTGAGAAGCTTGTACAAGGCTACTTGAGACGAAAAGAAAAAACAGTGTGTGTGAATGTGTTTGAGGAATAAACCCCCATTAAAATCTTTCTACCCGAGGCTTAAGGCCTCCCGTAAATATGCAGTGGGTGTGGAGGGACGAGTCGATTATCTCGGATCCCCGCTGTTCAACTGGTACTTATTTTATCGACCCCCAGAAGAATGAAAGGCAAATTCAACTTGGGTGGTATTTGAACTCAGAACGTAAGCCGGAAGAAATGCCACAAAGCATTTTATCCGGCGTGCTAACGATTCTGCCAATTTGCTGTCATAGAAATCCCAGTAAATAATTTGTTTTGGGGTTCTGACGAGTTCGAAGGTTATCGCCAGGAGCAAGATGCCCTCACCTCGTTGCCTTCCTCATAAGTGGGAACCCGTGGTGTTGCTTGACTTGCGAGTAATAGCAGCCAAATGCTCTTCAAATTACATCTCACTTTCTTAAGAATTTAAGACACGCTAGGTGTAGCTTAATCCTTGGTATATTATGCCCCAAACGGTTTCACTTTTGCTCGTATGTACGCAGTCAGAATTAATCCTACAATTCGGCGTAGAAGAACCGGAAACGGTTTTTGCATCGTTTTCGTCTTCGTAACACTAAAGCAGTTGAATAAAAGAAAAAAAAAAAAAAAAAAAAAAAACACAAAAAAGGAGCCACTGTGTAGTCACTGGACATGCTAAAAGTAATAGCAAAATCACTCTAGAACAATACCTAGCGTCTTATGAAATAGAGTTCATTAAATAATGTAATCTTATACTCTCTCTTTACTTGTTTTCAGTCATTTGACTGTGGCCATGATGGAGCACCGCCTTTTAGTCGAGCAAATCGACCCCCCAGGACTTATTCTTTGTTAGCCTAGTACTTATTTTGTCGGTCTCTTTTGCTGAACCGCTAAGTTACGGGGACGTAAACACACCAGCATCGGTTGTCAAGCGATGATGGGGGGGGGGCAAACACAGACACACAAACATATACACACACACATACATATATATACATATATACGACGGGCTTCTTTCAGTTTCCGTCTACCAAATCCACTCACAAGGCTTTGGTCGGTTCGAGGCTATAGTAGAAGACACTTGCCCAAGGTGCCACGCAGTGGGAATGAACCCGAAACCATGTGGTTGGTAAGCAAGCTACTTACCACACAGCCACTCCTGCGCCTATATATGCATTATGGTTGAAATAAAACTGGATAGCCACGGCTTGTGCGGGCCGATCTGGAGCTACACAACAAATAAGAAATGAAAGGCTTGCAACGAATTTGAACTCGCAACTAACGGCTTAAAACGAGCACCAGTCGAACCCTATCGCCATGGTGGCGCGGGTCGCGAGGAGAAGGGGGCATAAACGGCCACTCTAATTAAAATTAGCACCAAAGTTGTTTTTGTTGTTGTTGTTTAACCCCAGGTCAGCTCTGACTGGGCAGACAGACAGACGTGTTCCTGCCATGATCATTCTGTGACTGTTTCCACACAAGTCTGCCAAAGACTATTCCATCCAGCAAAAGGCTTTCTAGTTTTATAAAAACGATGGCGGATGTGTGTGTGTGTGTGTGTTGGGGTGCGATTTGAGGGAGAATCGGCTGCTATTTTTAGCATGTCGATCAAACAGCTTTGAGCCTCTTCCTCCGCCTCTTGTTCATGTTCCAGCTTCGACTGCTCCTCTTCCCCCCACCTCTTTAGTTAACTCATAGTTGAAGTGTGAGGTAATAATACAACTGAAGCCTATCCTTTCAGCAGATAACAAGAATTGGTTTAATATGGACGGTGGTGGAGAAGAGAAGAGGAGGAGGAGGTTGTAATGATAACAGTTTTAGGAGATTAAATTGGACAAAGGAACTGTAACCCCGCCTTACCTCTCTCTCTCTCTCTCTCTCTCTCTCACTGTCTCCTTTTGTCTCACTCCCCCCTCGCTCTGTTACTTTACAGCCACACTCTTTCCCCACTCTCTCTCCTTCTTTTTCACTCCAACCCCCTCTCTCTCACTCTTTTCCCCCTCCTATTCTCTTCAGCATCTCTCTCTCTCTCTCTCTCTACCTATGGATATATCTATATATATGCCTCTGTGTGTGTGTATATATATATATGTATATATATATGTGTGTGTGTGTGTGTGTGTGTGTATATATATATATATATGTATATGTATATATATATGTATATATATATATGTGTATATATATATATATATATATATATATACATACATATGTATGTTCATATAAACATATATATATAAATGTTTGTAGGTGTGTATGTGTATATACATACATATGTGCATACATACATAAATATGGATTTATTGTACGTGCGTATGTATTTCAGGGTGTGTGTATGGTGTATGTTAGAGCGGCGAGTGTATGTGTGTGTTGCGTGCGCACAAGAAAAAAAGAA
>NW_021830853.1:0-4004 GCF_006345805.1 Octopus sinensis | reverse complement strand
TTCCGACTTATCGCATTTGCAGTTATCATTTTCTGAGACGTTTCATCTTTCTAGATGGCAAGACATCTTGGAGGAAGCACTCCGTCGGTTACGACGACGAGGGTTCCGATCAACGGAACAGCCTGCTCATGAAATTAAAGTGTAAGTGGCTGAGCACTCACAGACACGTGTACCCTTAACGTAGTTCTCGGGGATATTCAGCGTGACACAGAGAGAGTGACAAGGCCGGCCCTTTGAAAACAGGTACAACAGAAACAGGAAGTAAGAGTGAGAGAAAGTTGTGGTGAAAGAGTACATCAGGGATCACCACCACACCTCTGCCGGAGCCTCGTGGAGCTAGATGGCAAGACATCATAGGATGAACGAATCAGAAAACGTAGCCGTGATGTAGTCCATCTCCATATCTCACTCCATCTTATTTTTCCCTCAACAATATGCCCCCCCCCCGCATTTCGTGATCTGTCCTTGTTGAGAGCATTGGATCAAATGAAGACCCCTTCTCTCTGTTTCCCTTGTTTTGAGGCTGTTGCTAATAACAAATCTGCATTCGATCCGCATCATACTCGCAATCGGTCTTGAATCAATCTGTGCCCTTCCGATGAATTTGCGTTGCACCCACCATATTTCGGTGTGTAAGAGAAGACAGAATGTCATCGGTTTCTGTTTCTGCTTTCCACTTCCTGACCATTTTTACATCTAGTGGATTACGTCTGATTTCTATGTCCTTCGACTCTTTCAGTATTATCACCGTTCGTATCTCCCTTAGTTTATAAATTTTGACTACTGACGCCAGAGCTGAACTGTTCATTATCCGAGGTAGATCTAGCCACTTTCTAGTGAACACATTACGCTTTTGTCCAATGATTTGAACTCGTGACAGTGCCACCTCGTATATTAAAAGTAGCCACGAAAGGCACGGATAGAAACCGAACTGTAAGCACCATATTTTATGTTTACCTGGTAACTTTGAGTTATCAATTGCTGTTAATCCATCCTCGACTTGTTTCAAAATTTGCATTCTGCGACTCCTGTTTGACAATGTTCCAGGGTATACACGTCCCAAGCTCATGATGGGTTCTTCCTTGACTGCTGGAATGCTTTCTTCAGCTATTTTAAACTTAACTTCTTGTTGCACTCACTTAACAAATGTCAGACTACGTGACTTTTGGCTCTGAATCGCAGTCTTGACCACTTCAGAAGCTCGTCTGGCCTCAAGAGGGCACACTGCATGATTTGCTTGTCTGTCGATAGAAGTGTCATGTCATCCATGAAGGCCTTCATGGGTGATTTGTTCCGAAAAGTCCACTGCTTTCAAAATCATCTCCATGACTAAAATAAACCACGTGACAGATATTGTGCGACAATCTGCAACGCCAGTCTCCAATCGGTGCCAATCTGTTGTAAAATTTCCAGCTGTAAACCTCATCTCGAATCAGTCATAATATATCCTCAATAATCTTGTTACTTTTTCTGAAATGTGGAAGTGGTCCATGGCTCTCATCAGAAATGGCACTGAACCATATGCATTAGCTAGGTCAAGCCATACCAGGTCCAGACTTGTCTCGTTCTGTTTGGCATCCTGGATTGCTTTCCAAGTCGAAAAACAACGCTCAACGCATCTAAGGATCCCAGGGATTCCGACCCTTTGAACAGCTTCATCAACATATCCATTTCTCTGGAGATATTCCACTGTTCTCCTTGAGAGAATTCTTATAAAGATCTTGCCTTCCACATTCAATAAGAATATCGGCCTAAACTGTTTTATAATCTCTGCATTGGCCTTCTTCGGCAGGTGTATGCCTTCTGCCTTACACAAATTCTCTACTAGAGTCTCTTAGCGCCACAGCTGCCGAAGCAAGACAAAGAACTTCTTTCGTAGACGATTGCAATACATATATACTTTATAAGAGAGGTCATCGCCTCCTGGGGCAGCCTTTGCTTTTCTCACGAAATCATTCACCTCTTTCTCCCTGATATCCCTAATTTGAAATTCGATATCAGATTCTAAGAGATAATTTAGCCCATTTATTGGTTGCAGTGGCTGGTTACACTTTGGATCACTCTAGGTTTCTTTGATATGAGCATCCATTCCTCTTTTGTGCTCGATAAAGTGTCACTCATCGGTTCAGTGAACAGCTGCTTAATAACTCCGTATATATATATATAATATATATATATATATATATATATATATATATAATATATATATATATATATATATAATATATAATATTATATATATATACAACTAAAAATAAGGCTGGCTGAGAGACACCACCATGCCAAAATAGCAGTCATAACACTGACTTTAAAAACCACGGGTTTTAAAGGGTTATGACTGCTATTTCGGCATGGTGGTGTCTCAGACACTCTTATTTTTAGTTGTAAAAAAATTATTACCTTTGTACGGTATTTTTTCCCGTGCTGGCTACTTGATAATATCGATATAGGTATGTATGTATATATCAAAAAGTAAAAGAATTACTTCACTGGTAGTTCTAATCTATTTAATTTTCTAATAATAGATATCTAAAAAATCAAACTGTAAAATTATATTACTTTAGAAAATTAAATAGATTAGAACTACCAGTGAAGTAATTCTATTACTTTTTCAAATATACCTAACTGTACCAAGGATTTCACACATTTTGCAATATATATTAAAAAAATATATATGTGTGTGTGTGTACGTGCGTGCGTGCGTGTGTATGTATGTGTGTAAAGATATACATATATATATACATGCATATATATATATGTATATATGTATATATATATGTATGTATATTTAAATATACATATACATATACATATATATATATACATTCTTCTTTATTCAAAATAAGCACAGTCTTGTAGTCTTAGATTTAGTAGTTGAGAAATAGACAAATGAATTAGAAATGAATTACAATCCCTTACAACACTCTAACCCCAATAGGCTTCATACGATTCTTGGAAGTGTTGTCTATTCTTAGCTACAATAGCGACAACATGAATTTATTCCATCTTCTTGCTCTGTTAAAATATTTGAGAAAATTTATACTAATGTGTCCTACTTGTTAAAATTCTATTTATTTGTTTGTGCAGCTGAAGATGGCACTGCGTTTAAATTGATGTAATGATTGCATTGTTCAATTAAATGGAGCTGCTTGAAACGGTCGTACTGCATCACTACTTCATATGCTGTTGTTTATTTTGATTATATATATACATACATACATACATACATACATACATACATATATATATATATATATATATATGTGTGTGTTGTGTGTGTGTGTGTGTGTGTGTATGTGTGTGTGTGAGTGTGTGTGTGTGTGTGTGTATGTATGCATGTATATAAAACTATATATATAACAGATTATCCCTGATCATAAAATGAAGAACACAACACACCGCCGATTTGGGAATGGAAACCACAAGTCTTGAAGACAACACCCTTACTACTAGACCACGTGCTTTGAAACACACGCACACACGCACACACACACAAATACACACACACATACAAACACCAATTAACTAAACCGGATCTGGTATATTTGTTGTTGTTGTTGTTGTTGTTGTTGTTGTTGTTGTTATCGGCGTCGTTGCTGTCAACGTCATTTCGAAGAGAATGTGATAATGTCGAAGATTTTATCTTATCAAAGGATTGATGCGTTAACTCGTTGACATTTAACGATTTCGATGCATGTTAAGGTTGCTTCCAGAGGCATGACATTTTGCTTAAGACTCAGCCAACAGTTTTCCCCTCGAGATGCAAACTATTTCCAGACGTAGGAAAGACGTCATTTGCTACCGGATCCTTTCACGAATTCAAAGGGTTTAAATATATATATATATATGTATATGTATGTATGTATATATATAGATATTATATATATATATATATATATATATATATTATATATATAATATATATATGTATGTATGCATGCATGCATGCATGTATGTATGTATGTATGTATGCATGTGTGTGTATAATATATTATATGTATGTA